>NC_041397.2:9497804-9522804 GCF_900747795.2 Erpetoichthys calabaricus | reverse complement strand
TACATCCGCCACGTGCCCTCTTTCTGTTCCCAGAAGCTGATCATAGAATGGTTTTAATAGTTTACTTTCAAATAATGCAAAGAGTATGCGACACGTGTTTCTCCTTAATTCTGGGCTCATCAGGCATACACACTCACTGCATCCCCTCTCAAGAATCGAATATCATCAGCGCCAGAGTTGAAGCCCCTAACGTTGCGGTCAGTAAGTGGGCTAACATCCGCCATGTGCCGTCTTTCAGTTACGAGAAGCAGATCATAGAATGGTTGAAACTGTTGCCCCTAACGTTGCGCTACGGCGTGTGGTTCGTTTATACCTCGTGTCTTCTCATTAAACTTTTATCTCGCGAATATGTTATTGCAATCCGCAGTGGGAGCGTTTCTATAAACTTAATTTAAACTTACGTTTTACACTGTGCTTTGTTTCCCTTATGAACATGCTTGTATGATTCACTCGCTCCCTTCTCAATTGTTTAATGAATTTTTTGTTCTTCGCTGTTTGCGGCTCCTCCTGCATTTGTCCCTACTGCATTCACAGTCTTTTCACGTTATTGCAATCCGCAGCGAGAGCGTTTCTATAAACTTAATTTAAAACTTACGTTTTACACCATGCTTTGTTTCCGTTATGAACATGCTTGTATGCTTCACTCGCTCCCTTCTCAATTCGTTTAATGAATTTTTTGTTCTTTGCTGTTTACGGCTCCTCCTTCATTTGTCCCTACTGCGTTCACAGTCTTTTCACATGATTACGTGGGAGGCGTGATGACGTGACACTCAACTCCTCCTCCCACGGCCATCGAGCTGCCGTCCATTACAGTATATTGTGAAAAAAGAGGTTCCAGTTATGACCATTACGCGTTGAATTTCGAAATGAAACCTGTCTAACTTTTGTAAGTAAGCTGTAAGGAATCAGCCTGCCAAATTTCAGCCTTCCACCTACACGGGAAGTTGGAGAATTAGTGATGAGTGAGTCAGTCAGTCAGTGAGTGAGTGAATCAGTCAGTGAGGGCTTTGCCTTTTATTAGTATAGATTTACACAGTTATAAATGAAGCTCAAGACGGGCACAATAAGAAACCCAGGTGTTTCCATGGCCCCATCAATCCACGCCAAAGAAAAATTTGCAAAACTTCCTAGCTCCCAAGACTCCTGTTACCCAGCAGTCCTTCCAGCAAGAGGCCCAGCAAGAGTCCCCATAATGCACCCTGGCACTGAATGTACATGAGGTGAGACGGGCTTCAAGCCACAATAACCCTAAGGCTGGGTTTATACTTCACGCGACATGATGAGTGCTCCAGTGGATGCTACTGCTACACAAGCATTGCACTGTTCATACTTGAGAGCATATTTTACATAAATCTGGAAGATTCCTCCAGGTGGCAGTGCAAGATATCATCGTGGTGAGAACAGGTATGGCTTCGCTGTGTTGTGAATTGACACCTTGCCACCGTATCTCTGAAAAGGACGTTTAATAACAACAACAACAACAACATTTATTTCTATAGCACATTTTCATACAAAAAGTAGCTCAAAGTGCTTTACATAATGAAGAAAAGAAAAATAAAAGACAAAATACAAAATTAAAATAAGACAACATTAGGTAACATAGTAAGGAGTAAGGTCCGATGGCCAGGGTGGACAGAAAAACAAAAAAAAAACTCCAGACGGCTGGAGAAAAAAAAATAAAATCTGTAGGGGTTCCAGGCCACGAGACCGCCCAGTCCCCCCTGGGCATTCTACCTAACATAAATGAAATAGTCCTCTTTGTAGTTAGGGAGTCACTTGATGCTGATGGTCATACAGACTTCTGGCTTTTAATGCATCCATCATTGTTGGATCATCATGGTGCTTTGGGTAGATGGTGGTGGCTTGCGCCACCACCAAAAGGACACCGGAAAAGGAAACAGAAGAGAGAGTAGGGGTTAGTACAGATTCTGAATGAATAGTTATTATAATGAATTGGATATACAGAGTATCAGGATTAAATTACAGTGAAGTTATGAGAAGGCCATGTTACAGTAATGTGTTTTCAGCAGTTTTTTAAAGTGCTCCACTGTATTAGCCTGGCGAATTCCTACTGGCAGGCTATTCCAGATTTTAGGTGTATAACAGCAGAAGGCCGCCCGCCCGCCTCACCACTTCTTTTAAGTTTTGCTCTTGGAATTCTAAGGAGACACTCAGTTGAGGATCTGAGGTTACGATTTGGAATATAAGGTGTCAGACATTCCGATATATAAGATGGGGCGAGATTATTTAAGGCTTTATAAACCATAAGCAGAATTTTAAAGTCAATTCTGAAAGACACAGGTAACCAGTGTAGTGACATCAAAACTGGAGAGATGTGTTCGGATTTTCTTTTCCTGGTAAGGATTCTAGCAGCTGCATTCTGCACTAATTGCAAACGATTTATGTCTTTTTTAGGTAGACCTGAGAGGAGTGCGTTACATTAATCTAGCCGACTGAAAACAAACGCGCGAACTAATTTCTCTGCATCTTTCGATGATATAAGAGTTCTAACTTTTGCTATGTTTCTTAAGTGAAAAAATGCTGTCCTAGTGATCTGATTAATATGCGATTTAAAACTCAGATTACAGTCAACGGTTACCCCTAAGCTTTTTACTTCCATTTTGACTTTTAATCCTAATGCATCAAGTTTATTTCTAATAGCCTCATTGTATCCATTATTGCCAATCACTAAGATTTCGGTTTTCTCTTTATTTAATTTGAGAAAGTTACTATTCATCCATTCTGAGATACAGGTTAGACATTGTGTTAGCGAATCAAGAGATTCGGGGTCATTGGGTGCTATTGATAAATACAGCTGTGTGTCATCAGCATAGCTGTGGTAGCTCACGTTGTGCCCTGAGATAATCTGACCTAATGGAAGCATGTAGATTGAGAAGAGCAGCGGACCCAGGATAGAGCCTTGTGGAACACCATATAGGATATCATGTGTCTTTGAGTTGTAATTACCACAACTAACAAAGAATTTTCTCCCTGCCAGGTAGGATTCAAACCAATTTAAGATGCTGCCAGAGAGGCCCACCCATTGACTAAGGCGATTCTTAAGAATACTATGATCAATGGTGTCAAATGCGGCACTCAGAACTAAGAGGATGAGAACAGATAAATGGCCTCTGTCTGTATTTACCCACAAGTCATTTACTACTTTAACGAGTGCAGTTTCTGTGCTGTGATTTGTTCTAAAACCTGACTGAAATTTATCAAGAATAGCATGTTTATTGAGGTGCTCATTTAACTGTATAATGACTGCCTTCTCTAGAATTTTACTTAAGAAAGGTAGGTTAGAGATGGGTCTAAAATTTTCAAGAGCAGAGGAGTCGAGATTATTTTTCTTAAGTAGGGGTTTAACTACCGCAGTCTTAAGACAGTCTGGGAAGACCACCGTATCTAATGACGAGTTTACTATGTCAAGAACATTATCAATTAGCACGCCCGATACTTCTTTGAAAAAATTTGTTGGTATTGGGTCAAGGGCACAGGTGGAGGGTTTCATTTGAGAAATTATTTTATGTAAATCAGGTAAATCTATCCTAGTGAAAGAATTTAATTTGTTTATTACTGAATACTGGGGTTTAGGAGGATCCTTAGTGTTGGGGAGATATACTATGTTATTTCTAATATCATTAATTTTTTGATTGAAAAATACAGCGATAGCCTCACAGGTTTTACTGGAAGTACTTAGGAGGCATTCCTTTGAGTTACTTGGGTTTAATGATTTTATCCATCAATCCAGAGATGCGCCCATTCCAGCAAGCATCGGGCGCAAGGCAGAAAGAATCCCTGGACGGGGCATCAGCTCATCGCAAGGTGAATACAAGCAGACACACACACACTGGCATCATTTTAGTGTCATCAAATCCCCAAACCTTCATGTCTTTGGAAGGAAACTGGACCCCACTGTGGAAACCCAGCAGGAAAACATGCAAACTCCAGGCAGGGAACACCAGAGACGTGACTCCCTGATGGGCGGCAGTGCCACCGCTCTGCCACTGTGACGCCCCCAAATGTGTAATTATTAACAGTATTCATTATTTAGATTAAGCTAATGATTTATCTGTAAAATGTAACATACATATTTTAATGCATTTCATCATGAAAGTGATATCAAGTAAAAATCTAAGGATTCTAAATGTGCAGAGAGCTGGAATATCATAAATGTAATGTGTTCTGTGTGGCGATCGCTGCCTGCCGCTGCTGTCAGTTCAGGAGGAAGCCCCAGAAGTGCGGAGTGATTAACAACTGGATCGGTTTGTAGATGATGTTCACGATGGTCTACTTTAATGATAAAATCAACTACGAGATTAAAGTGGACATTTCCACTTTATTCACATAACAGGCCTTGTCGCTCTGTCCCTAATTTTTTTTTCTCTGTGGCTCAATTATGCCACCAAACATTCTTATGCTATTGTGAAGGTGCAAAAAAAATAAAGACAGCACTGAAGGTGGTATGTGAGACTTTTAAAATGTATCATGTCATTACGTTGGGGAATATGTGACACTTGAATGTAAAAGCACCACAAGTGCATATGTATATTGGTATTTTGCTTGATTACATTGAACCATTCATCAAACATCGACGCAGAAACATTGATCCTCTAGGATCCACATAGTGGAGTTCTGTCACATGTAGATAGCAAACAGAAACTCTGACGTCATGTTCCGACTTTTATTACACTGCACCCCCCGACTTTTTGCTGGTACTGCAACTCGCGCATGCATTGCATTAATTTCTGAGGACGTCTTCAGAGGATGCGTCAAATGAACGCTGGCAGCCATGATGTGTGCGCGTACATGTTGTGTGTGTGAAGTATAAAGAAGCCTTAATAAGGCAGCTTGCCCTGATGGGGTTCCTGGATGGGTCCCAAAGCATTGTGGGGAACAGCTGACAGCTGTGCTCTCGGTGCCGGGTAAAGTCCTTGATAAGGATGTCCTCGAAAGGATCTGTGATCATTTGCTCACCTACCAGCGACCGGAACAGTCTGGTTTTACGCCTAAGAAGTCTACCATCAACCATATCCTGGCACTGAGGGTTCTCATGGAGCGCAAACGTGAATATCGGTAGAGTTTCTTTGCAGCCTTTGTTGATTTTCGCTGAGCCTTCAACTCAGTTGATCGAAATGCCCTGTGGGACATCCTGAGACTTCACGGGATCCCTTCAAGGTTGCTGGATATCATGACCGGCCTCTACACCAGTATTGTGAGTGCTGTGCAGAGTGGAGGCAGAACCTCTGTGTTTTTCCCAGTTCAATCTGGGGGTCTATCAGGGGTGTGTTCTGCTCCTACTCTGTTCAATGTGTACATAGACTGGGTGTTGGGAAAGGTTGTGGGGTCCAGCAGCTGGGGGGCATCTGTTGGTGAAGAAAGATGCAATGATCTTGACTTTGCTGACGATGCTGTGATCTTCGTAGAGTCAATGGGGACTCTGATTGAGGCTGTCGAGAGACTGAGCGAGGATTTTGAGTGTCTGGGCTTGCGAGGGTCCTGATAAAAACCAAGAGCCAGGCCTTTAATGACCACTTAGGCTTAGCCATCAGCAGTGTGTCTGTCTGCAGAGAGAGTGTCGACCTCGTCGAGAGGTTTACTTACCTCGGCAGTGACATTCACGTCTCTGGTGACTCTTCCTATGAAGTCAGTAGATGGACTGGGAGAGCATGGGGGGGTCATGTGGTCGCTGGAAAGGAGTGTGTGACGCTTCCGATATCTGCAAAAGGATGAAGATCCAAGTCTTTAGAGTCCTGGTGCTTCCTGTTTGTGAGACATGGACGCTATCCAGTGACCTGAGATGAAGACTGGACTCCTTCATGTGTGTCTCTTCAGAGGGTCCTTGGGTCTCGTTGGTTTGACTTTGTGTTGCTCATGGAGTCCTGAATGAAGCACATGACCTGCATTGTGAGGGTGTGTCAGTTACGGCAATACGGCCACGTGGCATGATTACCCGAGGGTGATCCGGCTCATTGTTGAGGATCCAAGTGGCTGGACTAGGCCAAGAAGATGCCCACATAACACCTGGCTGTGGCAGATAGAGGGTCATTACTGGACCGTGTGTCAGCCTGGGGGGTTGCCAACCAGGACCCCAAACTGTTTTGCCATGTGGTGGGTGTGGCAACGTGCTGTATCAGTGTGTGCCCTCCAACCTGACCCTGACCTGACCTGAATTTATAGGCAAACATTTCACATAACTAAGAAAATACTTCTATCAACTTAACATAACATGACCTAAATAAATGTCAAATAGCTCTTACACTTTGTGTATATTTAACACCTTTAACAGTAACTACGGTGCTTCTCATTGTTTAATGTTTACTTAGTCTATTGTCTACTCTTATATACTTTTATCTGAGGAATCTATTGGCTTGTTGCAAATGAACTTTCATTGTACTGCACAGTGACAATAAAGACATCTTGCATCTTCTTGCATCATAATCAAGCAAATCACCAGGACCAGATAATATTTACACTCGAGTTCTTAGGGAGGTTAGCAAGTTCAGATATAAACCCTTGACGCATATTTTTAGGAAGTCACAGCACACCGGAGAGATTCTGAAGGACTGGAAAATGGCAAATATCATCCCATTATATAAAAAGGGTGACCATGCAGATCCAAGCAACTATAGGCCAGTTACCTTATCATGTATCACAGGAAAATTAATGGAAGGAATTATTAAGGATAAGACTGAGCAACACCTGGCAAGGACAGGACAGTCAGCATGGGGTCTGGGAGAGGGAGGTCGTGTTTTACTAACAGGCTGGAATTCTATGAGGAGGCAACAAAAGGATACGACCAGAGTGGAGCAGATTAGATTATTTATCTGGACTTTCAGAAAGCATTTGATAAGGTGCCACATGAGAGGGTGGGCATCAAATTAAAAGAAATGGGAGTTCAGGGTGATGTTTGTAGATGGGTGCAGAATTGGCTCAGACACAGGAAGCAGAGGGTGATGGTGCGAGGAACCTCATCAGAACTGGGTGATGTTAAGAGTGGTGACCAGCAGGGGGCAGTGCTGGGGATGCTGCTATTTTTAATATATATAAATGATTTAGATATTAATATAAGTAACAAGCTGGTTAAATTTGCAGGTGAAACCAAGATAGATGGATTAGCAGATAATTTGGAATCCATTATATCACTACAGAAGGAACTGGATAGCAGACAGGCTTGGGCAGATTTGTGAGACATGAAATTTAATGTCAGTAAATGTAAATAATTACACATAGGAAGTAAAAATGTGAGGTTTGAATACACAATGGGAGGTCGGAAAATCGAGAGTCCACCGGTATGAGAAGGATTTAGGAGGCATAGTGGACTCTAAGCTATCAACCTACTGACAGTGTTGAGAAGCCATTAAGAAGGCTAACAGAATGTCAGGTTATATAGCACCTTGATGTGTGCAGTACAAGTCACAGGAGGTTCTGCTCAAGCTTTATAACACACTGGTGAGGTCTCATCTGGAGTCCTGTGTGCAGTTTTGGTCTCCAGGCTACAAAAAGGACATAGCAGCACAAGAAAAGGTCCAGAGAAGAGCAACTAGGCTGATTCAGGGCTACAGGGGATGAGTTATGAGGAAAGATTCAAAGAGCTGAGCCTTTATAGGAGATTAAGATGTCATCTGATTAAAGTGTTTAAAATTCTGAAGGGAGTTAGTCCAGTGGATCGAGACGGTGATTTTAAAATGAGTTCATCAAGAACATGTGGACACAGTTGGAAGCTTGTTAAGGGTACAATTCACACAAACGTTATGAAGGTTTTCTTCACACTGAGAACCACAGACACTTGGAATAAGTGACCAAATAGTGTGGTAGACAACAGGACTTTAGTTATGTCAGGTTATATAGCACCTTGATGTGTGGAGTACAAGTCACAGGAGGTTCTGCTCAAGCTTTATAACACATTGGTGAGGCCTCATCTGGAGTCCTGTGTGCAGTTTGGGTCTCCAGGCTATGAAAAGGACATAACAGCACTAGAGAAGGTCCAGAGAAGAGCAATTTGGCTGATTCAGAGCTACAGGGGATGAGTTATGAGGAAAGATTAAAAGAGCTGAGCCTTTACAGTTTAAGCAGAAGAAGATTAAGAGGTGACCTGACTGAAGTGTTTAACATGATGAAGAGAATTAGTACAGTGGATTGAAACTGTTATTTTAAAATGAATTCATCAAAAACACTGTGACACAGTTGGAAACTTCCAACCATCCATTCATTATCCAACCCGCTATATCCTAACTACAGGGTCACAGGGGTCTGCCGGAGCCAATCCCAGCCAACACAGGGTGCAAGGCAGGAAACAAACCCCGGGCAGGGCGCAACCCACCGCCGGGCACACACACATCCACACCAAGCACACACTAGGGTCAAGTTAGAATCACCAATGCACCTACCCTGCATTTCTTTGGACAGTGGGAGGAAACCCATGCAGACACGGGGAGAACATGAAAACTCCACACAGGGAGATCCCAGGAAGTGAACCTGGGTCTCCTAACTGCGAGGCAGCAGCACTACCACTGCGCCACCGTGCCGCCCTAATTAAAAAATCTTCATAATTATTATATTTTATTCAAGAACACTGTAATAGCCTAATATAAGGCATGCAAAATTGAAAAAATAAACTCATGGGTCATTTATTCTTACATTTCTGTGGACCTGTCCTGGACAGCAAACACTCTGGTGATGGTCAATAATGTCCCGGCAGCGACAGCATTTCCTGACATTTTGATCAATCCCCTTTCAGATTGTTTGGGGCATCTGGAAAAAAGAAAAGGTGAGTTGTGTTACCATCTGTCCTGTGACACGCTAAGAGTAAAGCATCCTGAGACCATTCATGTCATGTGGGGTTGCTTCTCAGCCAAGGGAGTCATCTCACTCACCATTTTGCCTAAGAACAGAGACATGAATAAAGAATGGCACCAAAACATCATCTGAGAGCAACTTCTCCTAAACATCCAAGAACAGTTTGGTGACCAAAAATGATGGAGCACTAGGCCATAAGGCAAAAGTGACGACTAAGTGGCTCGGGGAACAAAACATCGAAATTTGGGGTCCATAGCCAGGAAACTCCCCAGACCTTTAATCCCATTGAGAACTTGTGGTCAATCCTCAAGAGGCGGGTGGTCAAACAAAAACCCACCAATTCAGACAAGTTGCTCCCAGGGATGTTTCTTTATTCTTTATTCATGGCATGGGATCAGGGGGAACCACCACTGCAGAGCTTGCTCAGGAATGGCAGCAGGCAAGTGTGAGTGAGGTGATGACTTTTGGAGGATAGACTGGTGGGCGTCAAGAAGGGCAGCAAAGAAGCCAAGAAAAACATCAGGGACAGACTGATATTCTGGGATTGGACTTCTGAGGACTGCTGGGGTCAAATCATTTTCTCTGACGAATCCTATTTCTGATTGTTTGGGGCATCCGGAAAAAAAGAAAATGTGAGTGGTGCTGTCAACAGTCCTGTGTTATGTCAACTGTTAAGCATTCTGAGACCACTCATGTCAGCCAACGCAGTGGGCTCACTCACAGTTTGGTCTAAGAACACAGCCATGAATAAAGAATGGGACCAAAACATCCTCCGAGAGCAATTTCTACCAACCATCCAAGAACAAGTTGGTGACCAACATGATGGAGCACCGGGCCGTAAGGCAAAAGTGAGAACATTGAAATTTGGGGTCCATGGCCAGGAAACTCCCCAGACCTTAAATCCCATTGAGAACTTGTGGTCAATCCTCAGGAGGTGGGTGGAGAAACAAAAACACATCAATTCAGAGAAGTTGATCTCGGGAATGTTTTGGTCCCATTCTTTATTCATGGCTCGGGATCGGGGGGCACCACCAGTACAGAGCTTGCTCAGGAATGGCAGAGGGCAGGTGTGAGTGAGGTGAAGACTTTTAGAGGATAGCCTAGTGGGCGTCAAGAAGGGGAACAAAGAAGCAAAGAAAAACATCAGGGAGTGACTGACATTCTAGGATTGGACTGCGGGGGTCAAATCGTTTTCTCTGACGAATCCCATTTCTGATTGTTTGGGCCATCCGGAAAAAAGAAAAGGTGAGTGGTGCTGTCATCAGTCTTATGTTATGCCAACAGTAAAGCATCCTGAGACCATTCATGAAAGCCAAGGCAGTGGGCTCATTCACAGTTTGGCCTAAGAACATGGCCATAAATAAAGAATGGGACCAAAACATCCTCCAAGAGCAACTTCTGCCAACCATCCAAGAAAAGTTTGGTGACCAACAATGATGGAGCACCGGGCCATAAGGCAAAAGTGACAACTAAGTTACTTGGGGAACAAAATATTAAAATTTGGGGTCCATGGCCAGGAAACTCTCCATTGAGAGTATAATAATAATAATAATGATGACAGAGTCCTGCGTTGGGTTGGCACCCTGCCCGGGATTGGTTCCTGCCTTGTGCCCTGTGTTGGCTGGGATTGGCTCAAACAGACCCCCGTGACCCTGTGTTCGGATTCAGTGGGTTGGAAAATGGATGGATGGATGATGACAGATAGATTTGAAAGGCACTATATAATAATAATGACAGATAGATAGATAGATAGATAGATAGATAGATAGATAGATAGATAGATAGATATGAAAGACATAATAATAATAATAATAATAATAATAATAATAATAATAATAATAATAATAATAATAATAATAATAATAGACAGATAGATATGAAAGGGGTGGCACGGTGGCGCAGTGGGTAGCGCTGCTGCCTCGCAGTTGGGAGATCTGGGGACCTGGGTTCATTTCCCAGGTCCTCCCTGCGTGGAGTTTGCATGTTCTCCCCGTGTCTGCGTGGGTTTCCTCCAGGCGCTCCTTTTTCCTCCCACAGTCCAAAGACATGCAGGTTAGGTGGATTGGTGATTCTAAAATTGGCCCTAGTGTGTGCTTGGTGTGTGAGTGTGTTTGTGTGTGTCCTGCGGTGGGTTGGCACCCTGCCTGGGACTGGTTCCTGCCCTGTGCCCTGTGTTGGCTGGGTTTGGCTCCAGCAGACCCCTGTGACCCTGTGTTCGGATTCAGCGGGTTGGAAAATGGATGGATGGATATGAAAGGCACTATATAATAATAATGATAGATAGATAGATAGATAGATAGATAGATAGATAGATAGATAGATAGATAGATAGATAGATAGATAGATAGATAGATAGATAGATAGATAGAAGACCTGGAGTGTTGTCTGCAGTTCTGGTCACCACACTACAAGAAGGACACATCAGCACTTGAAGCTCTGCAGAGAAAGGCATCCAGGTGCATCATGGGATTTCAGGCCATGTCGTATACTGTGACAGACCCCGATAATTACACCTGTTTGATTTGAGAGGATGAGGCTACATGGGGACCTCTTCCAGGTCTTCGGAAATCTTCAAAGTTATGGATCCAGCAGAACGTTTTCATCTTCACAGTAAATCACTTACTAGAAGACACCTGTGGATAATAAGGGAAAGTGAAGCCAGGAAGCACTTCTTTCCTCAAAGAGTTGTGGTAATCTGGGACAAGCTACTGAGACATGAAGTTGAAACAGAAACCACAAGAACCTTTAAGAGAGATCTGCAGGAGATATTGGGACAGTTGGGCTATTATCTACAGAAACGAGCAACAAACCGACTGAATGGCCTCCTCGGCATTTCATCTTATGGTCTCCATCATAACACAGACGCGCACACAGACCACACATTACTGGATTTGCGAACCTGTGTTTTTGGGAAACCACCTGAGAGAGATGGGGATTCCTAGACATAAGTGAGGAGGAAGTTTCTCAGGGTTATGAAAAATGCTTCCTTTTTTATTGTTTTGAAGGAAGTGCTTTCTTTAATCCACGATACGGGGGCCCAATTCCCCAACCTGTAGGCTCATTATGTAAAAATGAAAAAAAGCTGCCCAGGCCATTTGTTTAATGGAACGTGATGATGACTGATGAGGTTGCCACGGTTTCCACGGTGACTTCAGACTTTTGGATGTTGGGAATTGCTTAAAGCTTTGTCACAAAAGACTGTAGAAAGGAGAGAGATGGAGAGAGAAAGAGGGTGACAAAGCACTGCTGGGGGCAAAGCATCCCACTCCTGTGGACAAGCTTACCGCATGCCATAATGAATCATAAAGCTTGAAAATGCACACTGTCAACTCTTTCTCTGTGTGTATTGAAACGTGCCCTTTAAAAGGCGCTATATACAGAGCATATTTCAGGGTTCTGAAACTCTGTCATTCATCCTCAGCGTTTACCACCTCATAGCGATGCCTGGAAGCAGGAATGATGGCAGGAAGTACAGTACACTGTAAATAAATGTCAGTAAATGTAATAGTAAAAATGCTGTAAATGGTGAAAACTAAAATACCTTTTATGAAAAAATGAAAAGTTTCCTTATATTCTAGGGGAAAATTACCTGTTGTAATGGACGGCCGGCGTTTTAAGTCTGGCCGGGACATCCCTCAACAAAGAAAAGGAGGAAAAGCAGCCTTTTCAGGGCACTGCATCCCTCAGGACGCTAGATGGCAGCTCCCCTGGACGGAAATGGTTCTCCGGATTCCCTCAGCCCTGTTGGATGCCGCCAGGGGAAGCTCACCAAGAACCTGGGGACTATTCTTGTTACAATAACCCGGAAGTACTTCGGAGTCACGAGGACGGAAGCTTACTTGATACTTGAGGAGGATGATGTGCCGTCTGACCCGGAAGAAGAGGAGTAACATTTCCGGGTCGTGGAATATATAAAGGACTGTTGGAGACCCAGCAGATCGAGCCAGGAGTTGGGTGGTAGAGTGACGGAACTGCTGGGTGGAGAGGAGGATTATTGTTATTGTTATTAATTATTGCTTTATTATTTGAGAATTGTGGAGTGTGCGGTGCTTTGTGCACTTAATTGAAGAAAATTATTAAAGAATTATTCTTGGTGCTTTTAACGTGCGTCCTGGACGTCTGTCTAGTGGGTTCAACGGGGCAACAGCGACCCCTAGCATCCACACTGTATATGTTAAACAATACATTTCAATATTTTTTTACAGCTAATTTCTGTAAAATCTATATTTTCCTACCTTCAAAATATCCTACATACCGTTTACTGATACATTACGGTTACACTGAAAAAAAAATGACTGTTAATTTTACGGTATAAAACTGTTAAATAGCGAAGGTAAACAACTGCAAAATGTATGACGGTAAAGTGCTCTTTCAGTAACGTAGAAGTTACGCTATTTGCATAAGGACACGCCCCTTTTACCATATTGTTCCTGGTGTACCGCATACCCTGGAGAAAAAAAAACAAAACAAAACAAAAATTAAAATTAGCAGACTTATTACTCCCTGAGTGCTGAAGGTTTTATGAGGTTACGGAAGCTGATTTATGCACAGTTGTGTTCAATAAGGCGGCACACCTGTAGGACACCATATACATCACAAAAGCAAACTTCACTTCTCCACCAGACGACGTGCCTTGAAAAAATATTGATTTTTTTTTTATGACTACGATTAAATAATACAGCCCAGAAATGCCATGTCCCGCTTCTTCCTCCTGCCCATTTGGAAAAAGCTCGGCTGGAACAAATGGGACATCCCATGGTTCTACACGGACGTGATCTGGTTCACAAGAGAACATGGATTGGAGGGAGTAAAGCCGGACATGTGGAAGCCAAAGACACCACACAACCTGTCAGGACCCTCCTAACTGCCACAGCCATGGTGGTCTGGGAGAACATAGCCTACAAGGAACTTATCAACAGACACAAGGACCTAGCGTGGATGGCAGTAGAAGGGGGACTGTCTCTCCGCTCGTTCATGCACGCCAGGAAATTGTGCAGACATAAGTAAGCAGTAGTATGGTTTCATGCCAAGAAAGAGCACCACAGATGCAATGGAGAAATACAGAGATGACCAGAAAGAGTTGCATTGCGTCTTTGTGGACCTGGAGAAAGCATATGACAGGGTGACTGAGAGGAGATGTGGTATTGTATGAGGAAGTTGGGAGTGGCAGAGAAGTACGTAAGAGTTGTACAGGATATGTACGAGGGAAGTGTGACAGTGGTGAGGTCTGCGGTAGGAGTGACGGAGGTGAGATTACATCAGGGATCGGCTCTGAGCCCTTTCTTATTTGCAATGGTGATGGACAGGTTGACAGACGAGATTAGACAGGAGTCCCCGTGGACTGTGATGTTTGCTGATGACATTGTGATCTGTAGCGATAGTAGGAAGCAGATTGAGGAGACCCTGGAGAGGTGGAGATATGAGAGGAGAGGAATGAAGGTCAGTAGGAACACCAAGACAGAATACATGTGTGTAAATGAGAGGGAGGTCAGTGGAAAGGTGAGGATGGAGGGAGTAGAGATGGTGAAGGTGGATGAGTTTAAATACTTGGGACAGTACAGAGTAATGGGGAGTGTGGAAGAGAGGTGAAAAAGAGAGTGCAGGCAGGGTGGAGTGGGTGGAGAAGAGTGTCATGAGTGATTTGTGACAGACAGGTATCAGCAAGAGTGAAAGGGAGAAGGTCTACAGGACGGTAGTGAGACCAGCTATGTTATATGGGTTGGAGAAATGGAACTGACCAGAAAACAGGAGACAGAGCTGGAGGTGTCAGAGTTAAAGATGTTAAGATTTGTATTGGGTGTGACGAGGATGGACAGGATTAGACTTGAGGACATTAGAGGGTCAGCTCATGTGGGACAGTTGGGAGATAAAGTCAGAGAGGCGAGATTGCGTTGGTTTGGACATGTGCAGAGGAGAGATGCTGGGTATATTGGGAGAAGGATGCTAAGGATGGAGCTGCCAGGCAAGAGAAACAGAGAAGGGCCTAAGAGAAGATTTATGGATGTGGTGAAAGAAGACATGCAGGTGACGGGTGTGACAGAGCAAGATGTAGAAGTCGGAAAGATATGGAAGAAGATGATCTGCTGTGGCAACCTCTAATGGGAGCAGTCAAAAGAAAAAGAAGCAGATGAAGACAGACATTGGAAGAAGACGCACTGCACCTCTTCTGGGAATATCCAGTTGCTCAGTCACTGCTGGACCTCCTAAAAGACAAACTGAAAAAGTCGGCACCCAGAGACAATCTCCTGTACTCTTCAGTGCTCTATGGACTGTTCACCAGTACCCATGCTCTGGAAGCCACTGAGGAGGCATGGCGTCTCATGTGCCACGTGAAAAATGCTCTCTGGGTCGCCAGGAATCACCGTGTCCTCAGAAATGCAAGGATGACAATCCAGGACAGCTGCAGATACATCTGCAGCCTACTCAGGGACTACTCTGTCCTGGACAGTTTGAAGGACCGAAGACGCGCACACCCTGAAGGAGAAGCGCCCAAAAACCCTGACATAAGCTGGTTATGGGACTCAACTCTGTTTCAATGGACTCTAAACCACTGTGTGTTTACATTGTGCTGTAAACTGAGACACGTTGCAACAGTGTAAAAGATTGAGTTTTTATATAACCTAAACATATGTAAAAGTGTACAATACAAGAGAAAATAAAAATTGTATTAGATTGTAGATGATTATATTGGATTGTAATTGATGAAATAGATTGCTATAGAATTAAGTAATGTACTAGATTATATATATATATATATATATATATATATATATATATATATATATATATATATATACTGCTCAAAAAAATTAAAGGAACCCTTTGAGAAGACATCAAATGTCAATAGGAGAAAAAAATCTTTCTGGATATCTGTACTGCTATGGACTGACATGGTAATGTGCTAGGAAAGAAAGGATGGCACAACATTTAAAGGAAATGAAAATGGTCAACCGACAGAGGGCTGAATTAAAAAACACCCCGAAAGTCAAAGGGAAAAAATGATACAGCAGGCAGGCAGTCAGGCGAGTCCATTTGGCCAAAATGTCAGCAACTCCAAATCATACTCAGTAGTTTGTATGAATCCTTAATGCCTGACAACGTCCGAATGAGACGACGGATGGTGTCCTGGGGATCTCCTCCCAGATCTTGACCAGGTCATCACTGAGCTCCTGGACAGGCTGTTGCATCGGATGGACCGAAACATAATGTCCCACCAAAGAGGTGTTCTATTGGACTGAGGTCAGGTGAGTGAACGTTTTTCAGTCAATGGTATCAATTCCTTCATCCTCTTACCACATGAGGCCCAGGCATTGTAGTGCACCAGGAGGAACTCAGGAGCCACTGCACCAGCATAGGGTCTGACAATGAGGCCAAGGATTTCATCCCAATACCTAATGGCAGTCAAGGTGCCTTTGTCTAGCCTGTAGAGGTCTGTGCGTCCCCCCATGGATATGCCTCCCCAGATATACCATCACTGACCTACCACCAAACCAGTCATGCTGAATGATGCTACAGGCAACATAGCATTCTCCATGGCTTCTCCAGACCCTTTCACGTCTGTCACATGTGCTCAGGGTGAAGCTGTTCTCATCAGTGAAAGCACAGGGCGCCAGTCGTGGACCTGACAATTCTGGTATGCCAATCGAGCTCCACGGTGCCTAATACAGGACGTCGGGCCCTCAGGCCACCCTCATGAAGTTTGTTTCTGATTGTTTGGTTACATACTGTACATTCACACCAGTGGCCTGCCTGCCTGCTGGAGGTCCATTTTGTAGATTCTGCCAGTGCTCATCCTGTTCCTCTTTGCCCAAAGGAGCAGATACTGGTGGGTCCTGCTGATGGGTTAGGACCTTCTATGAGGGGCCCTGTCCAGCTCTCCTAGAGTCACTGCCCATCTCCTGGAATCTCTTCCATCCTCTTGAGACTGTGCTGGGAGACACAGCAAACCTTCTGGCAATGGCACATATTGATGTGCCTGCCATCCTGGAGAATTTGGACTACCTGTGCCACCTCTGTAGGGTCCAGGTATGGCCTCATGCTACCAGTAGTGACACTGACTGTAGCCAAATGCAAAATGAGTGACAAAACAGAAAAATGTCAGTGGCCTCCCTCTACCTGTTAAACCAATCATTCCTGTTTTGGGGGTCGTCTCATTGTTGCCCCCTCTAGTGCACCAAAGCAGCTGAAACTGATGAACAAGCCTCTCTGCTACTTAACTGACCAGATCAATAGCCCACAAGTATCATTGACTTGATGCTGTACTCTCATTAAACAGTATCCCTTTAATTTTTTTGAGCAGTATATATATGGTTGAAATAGTTTTACTGTCAAATAATGCAAAGATTACATGACACGTGTTTCGCCCTAATTCTGGGCTCATCAGGCGTACACACTCAATGCATCCCCTCTCGGGAATCGAACCTTGGACGTCAGCGCTGAAGCCTCTAACGTTGAGCCACGGTGTGTGGTTCATTCATTTGACAGCATGTAAATCAGGGTAATTACATTCATGGCATTCATAGTCTGAATCACAATCTGATTGTATGGCTGGTTACCTACCAGGTAACGCTTGTGGTTGGTCAGCAAGTCGGCAAACATCTGCCACGGTGCCCTCTTTCAGTCGCCCTCTTTCACCCACACAATTCAGGTCATCGAGACTCAGACTATGAATGCAATGAATATATCCATCCATCCATTTTCCAACCCGCTGAATCCGAACACAGCGTCACGGGGGTCTGCTGGAGCCTGGAGCCAATCCCAGCCAACACAGGGCACAAGGCAGGAAACAATCCTGGGCAGGGTGCCAACCCACCGCAGGACGCAATGAATATATATATTCAACATATGTACCAGGGGGACAAGGATGGGAAACCCAGTATCTCCCCCTGGACGCTAGATGGCAGCCTCCCTGGGTTGCAGTGGTGCCTCAAACTCCCCCAAGGCTTCATGGGGGTTGGAGTTCTGTGCAGCCCTGTTGGGTTCTGCACGCGCCACCAGGGGGTGCTGCAGCAGGAGCTGCTGACCCCCTTAGGGCACACCCAGAAGTGCAGCCGGATGTCGGCAATCAAGCACCTGGGTCACTTCCGGGTACCCAATAAAAGGAGCCAGTGACCACCACTCAGCAGCCAGAGTCAGGTGGAGGAGGACAAGGTTGCCTGGGAGGAGTGATTGTCCCAGAGAGGAGTTCTTATTTGTGTGTTTTATTTGACGTTGGTGCTTGGGGGACTGTGTACTGCCTGTAGGACATGGGGAAGATGTGCACCCAAAGGTGAAGACAAAAATAAATAGTTTGTTTGTTTTACACGTGCACTCCGTTTGAATCTGTGTCAGTCGGGTGCATATATAGCGCCTTTCTTACAATATATAATATTACCTAAATATATAATAATTCATTACATTTATATAGCGCTTTTCTCAGTACTCAAAGCGCTATCCACACAGGGAGGAACCGGGAAGCGAACCCACAATCTTCCACAGTCTCCTTACTGCAAAGCAACAGCACTACCACTGCGCCACCTGTATATGTAAATAACATATTTTTAAAAAATGTTGACATACAAAAAACTAATCTGTTTTCATTGAATAAAGAGATTAGCATAAAAAAAATCCTTGCTGTTATTTTACTGATGCAGACTGATATTTGATCCTGAAAACATTTTCTAATCGTTTAATGATTGGCATATTTATTGCAATGCATGAAATTCAGGTTATGGTTTAATGTTCACTTTTATTGTAATGTGTTGTAAGGAAAAAAATCATTTATTTACTATATATCCATCCATTATCCAACCCGCTGAATCCGAACACAGGGTCACGGGGGTCTACTGGAGCCAATCCCAGCCAACACAGGGCACAAGGCAGGAAGCAATCCCGGGCAGGGTGCCAACCCACCACAGGACACACACAAACACACCCACACACACACACACACCAAGCACACACTAGGGCCAATTTAGAATCACCAATCCACCTAACCTGCATGTCTTTGGACTGTGGGAGGAAACCGGAGCGTCCGGAGGAAACCCACACAGACACGGGGAGAACATACAAACTCCACGCAGGGAGGACACGGGAAGCAAACCCAGGTCTCCCAACTGCGAGGCAGCAGCGCTACCCACTGCGCCACCGTGCCGCCCTATTTACTATACAGTTATACCATTACTGTATATATTTTTTACGGTAATATTCTGGCAACCACAGTTGAATTTGTCTTTTTTTTTTACAGTGTATTCTGGGATCAGCAAATCCCTGACACGCAGGTTACAGTTGGTTTTAAATGCTGCTGCTAGTGTTTTGGTCGGATCAAGAAAGTTTGATTCTGTTTCTCCAATATTAGCCCTTTTTCACTGCCTGTTTTTTTCATAATTGACTCTAGCATTTTTGTTGGCAGTTATTAAATCACTAGTCCTTAAGCCCGTTACAATAACGGGCGCTAGAACAGTAGTGCACAAACATTAGTAGGAACAGTCTATATTAAATGGCAAGGGACTTTGACCTCATTCTATTTGTTGGTCGTATTTTTCTTTCTTTCAGACATTTTTTTGTTTATGTTTATTTGCTGAGCTGACCGTTCTTCGTGGGCTGCCGCCGTGTATTGTGTGTCTTTAATCTTCTGTGACAGTAATACTGTCTTGTACGTCCGTAATATACCTTTAATTTTCTCTGGCGGTAATACAGGCGTGTGCGTCGGTAATATGCCTTTAATCTCTGACAGTAATATTGGCTTGTATGTGGCTGTAATATGTGTCACTGTATTGTGTACCTTTAATTTCCTCCAGCAGTAATACTGGTTTGTATTTCCGTAAAACGCCTGTAACTTTCTCTGACAATAATATCGCACATCGCACCGTATTCCGCGCATGCGCACTTCACCCGAAGACACACACACACGCACACTTGGACTCACACAGGGATTTTATTAAAGAGGATTACAGGGGTTTGCTCCCGCCTATTCAGCTGAATTGTGTGTTTTACACCAGCCATTCAGAGAGGTTAGATCTTGCGGTCAGTTGTCTCGTGTGGTCCCTCGCACTAAGTGTAAAACAAGCAGGGTCAGATGCCGCCCCTCGTCTGTGGAATTCTTCGCCTTCCATTGAACTTTAAAATGAGACTGAAGGCTCCTTTCTGTTCTCTCGCTTTCAGTGATCTTGACTGACACTGATGGTTGCCCTACTCTTAGTCGTCTTCTTTAAGTCCCTGCCGGCTGTATTTTGTTTTATTGTACTTTATTTCTTTTTTTTTTTATTTATGGCATTGTGTGGCGGAGTGGTGGCTCTGAGGCTAGGGATCTGCATTGGCAATCGGAAGGTTGCCGGTTCGAATCCCGTAAATGCCAATAGGGACTCTGCTCTGTTGGGCCCTTCAGCAAGGCCCTTAACCTGCAATTGCTGAGCGCTTTGAGTAGTGAGAAAAGCGCTATATAAATGCAAAGAATTATTATTGTATATTTTAATGTAAAGCACTTTAGTAACAGCAATACTGATGTTGTTTTAAATGTGCTCTATAAATAAATTGACTTTGACATTGTATAGTGTGTATTTTATATACTCACATTTTTCCGTACCCTAGTCCTTAGAGTGGGAAAGTGACCCAATTTACACTCTGGTCATCTGATAGATCAGGAGCCGAACGGGATCAGAGGAGAGAGGAGACAGCGACCAAAACTGAAGGGTGAGAGGTGCGCATTTATTATGAGTACCGTACAACAAAAACATGGCAGTGTCGGACGGGCTTTAATTCACGGACCTTCAGCGCTGACACACCGTCAAAAAGTAAATAATAATTTAAAAAAGGACAAAAACGAAAAGATTAGGGTGTATTTAACAGTAGGTACAGTGCACTCCAATAGTGCTCTATATAAAAATCACACATACTGTACGCACACAGACAAAATAAAGTCGGTCTCATTTATTGAAACTGACTCAGGAAGCTCTTCAAAAGGCAAAAACAGAGAAACATATTTACAAGAAAAATCAATTGTGTGTGTATATATACACTACAAAATATATGCGTCCACCCAAAGTATCACTTGGCGTTTTATGTACAGATAATATTTACAAAACCGTCGCGAAAGAAAGAAAGAAAAAAAGAAAGAAAGAAAGCAATGTGTTGTAAGAAAGCAAGAAAGAGAGACTCCCTCTGTAGCTCAGCAGTTAGTATCTCTACCTCGCCTTTAGGTCCACTGGCACTGGCAACCTCTATTGGCCGGCAACTCCTTAAATAGACCCGATAAGATTTTTCAGCCAATCCGCCTACTCCACTTAACTATCCAGGTAGAGGCTGGCGCGTTCACGCCGCCCAAAGCAACTTTCTTTTTAAAATCGGACATCTGCCGGTCGCGCGCAAGCCCGACAGACATATAAGAGTTGTACTGAGCTCGAGCACACCGAAGTCTTCGCTCCGGTAAGTACAGGATCCCCTTCTCTCACTCACTATTTCACTTCCAAATGCAAATGCCGGCATTTTTTTTTTCCCCAGGGGTGCCGCGCTTTTAATCGCCCGCGACGGGTAGGCTGCGAGGACACCGGCGTGTGAAAACGAACACCTTGCAAGCTGCCCTGTGTGCTCAGACCCGCCGCGCCCCCCGTTCCCGAGTCAGCGCCTTTAACACAAAACAGTAAGCGCCCCTTTTTTGAAGCTGGCTTATCTTTACACCTAAAAGCAGAAATGTCCCAATTTAACACTACTTCAACTTAACTTGGTAATGCTTGAGGTCGCGCATTTCCACAGCCCTTGTGTTGTCGTGCATAGATGAGTCGTTTGGCTTCGTTTCCACCATAGACGAGTGACTTATGGGCCGCAACTCTCCCATGATGACCACTTCTGATCAGACCATAGATGGGTCTACCAGAGTCTCACTTGTTTCTACCAGTTCTGCGCTAATAGCTGTGGTGGACATCTGATTTCAAAGGCAGGTAACCTGGGTGTATTTCTCAATTGCCCTGACAGTCCATTGAATTTCCAGTCTTGAGTCTTACTCGTTTTGTTTGGTGCTTTTGCAGAAGACCATGGAGAGACCTTGATGATATGGGATAAGCAGCTTGTGTCTTGTTGCAATGCTCACTTAAACTGCCATGTCTACCACCACCTCCTCCTCTTTTTTTCAGTATGGCTGCCCCTGCCCAGAATTTTATTCCACACAGCTGTTTCACTTTCAGTTCATCACTTTGGTTCAACCTTCACGTGATGTTATTGACTATTAACAACTTAATTAAGCACTGCAGTGTGTAATTATAATAATTCTCTACATTTACATAGAGCTCGTTAAACAGAGAGTGTGGAGCCACTTCAGCCAGCGCCTCCACCATTTTTGTGCCAGTACACTCACCACACTTTAGCTATTAAGTGGTGAGATGGTGACTAAGTTAGTTTGATAATTAAGGTCAGGGGATGACTATGGGGCTAGAATGACCAGGCTGTGGTGGGCAATTTAGCCAGGAATCATTAGCATCAGGATGTCGGTTTTTACATCCCATTCAAAGGATGGTGCCATTTTTACTGCATTGGTGCTTTGAGATCCACATACAGACCACAAGGTAAAGTGCCTCCTGCTGGTCTCATCAACACCACTTCCACTATGTATGGTATGCCTACAAAGATCTCACATTTTGGACCCGGTATTGCAGTGCTATATTACCAGTGTGTTTTCTTCTTTATGGTGTCACAGGAGGCTGTGGGACAGACCCAGCCGGGACACCAGGAAAGACCGGGAGGTGGCATATACATCTCCCGGGCCACGAGGGGTCAACCACCATCATCTTCCCAGGTGTGGCGGAAGTGAATGGTTTCCGGGCTCTCTGAGGCTCGGGGCACCCCCTGGTGGTGGCCACGGGCCCCAATGGGCTTGAGCCTCCTTGCTCTTCTCCCGTGTTCCCCTCAAGATCCAGGGCGGTTGCCCCCTCGTGGCCCGGGGGACGTATATGTCACCTCCTGGTCCTTACAGGAGGTGGGTCTGTCCCCCAGTCTCCCGTGACAATGGGCATTCAAATATCTTATTACATTTTTTTGGGCCTCTTAAATATGCTCTTTACTACTGACACGTGTAGAAAGGTGCTATATTGGCGCCCGACATGGCACAGATAGACACAGAGGCACACGTAAAAATAAAACAAACATTTATTTTTTCTTCAGCTGGGGGGTACGTCTTCAGTCCCACAATGCACAAACCAAAACACCAAAACAAAAACACACTCTTCCCCACCACTCCTACCGGCCAAGCTTTGTCCTCCGACTCTGGCCTCTGGATTGGTGGCTGCTGGCTCCTTTTATAGTCCACCCAGAAGTACTCCAGGTGCTTCATCACCGGTTTCCGGTTGCACTTCTGGGTGTGACTGAAGAACCGCCCAGACAGGCTCAGGAACCCTTGCAGCACCCCCTGGTGGCCACCCTAGGTCCCAAAAGGGCTGTGGAGGACTCCATCTCCCATGGAGCTCTGCAGGAATCTGAGGCACCACTGCCACCCAACAACCCAGGGTTATTGTGCAGCCCATGACTGTTCCCCTGGATTATATGCAGAAGGGGCGCACGTCACACACACTAATCCAGAAAACCTCAAATGACCAACAGATATTCGTATGACCTCTTTAAACAGCCTAAGACTTTTCCTGTAAATTTATGAAAATGCTTATTGATTTCAGAGTCTGTCCCAACTATGCGGTTTACCACCACTAAGTGACAGCTTTCTGAGTGACACTAATCTGCACTTACGCCCAGAAGGCTTCCACTTGAGCATCATCCACATGGCCACCTCGGCTCCCCCTCAACCCCACTGCTCTCTGAGAGCGTCACGTGCCGTCGGAGCTGCCAAGACATATGATGAAGGTTTCTTGATCTGTGAAACATCCAAGCAAGCTGACACTTAACATCACTCACTTTGCCTTGAAATGTGATCAACCGACAGAGTAAGCTGCCGGGAGCTCCTAATGACTGGTAGCGGCGAGTTGCAGGGGCTGCGTCTGTCGAGGGTCCACGTGGTAGAAAGCTGCCTGCTGCCGGAAGAGGGAGAGGGAAGGGGTCATCCATCAGGGAAGATGAGAATTGCATAACGCACCCTGCATTACCCCTTGGCTTGGCTGTAGGACCACATATTGCTAACGACGGAATACAAACTTGAAAGGAAATTCTAATTTTAAAGTATTAGTGAATACTTGCCACACATTAGCTATTAAGTGGTGACAGGGTGACAAAGTTAGTTAGATAATTGTGGTCAGGGGATGAATATGCAGCTGTTTAAAGAACAAAGACAATTGGAATGGCATTGAGTTGTCATTTTATTAGGGTCACCTGCTCTTGCAATGGAATTGATTGCCCAGTAAGTGATGCTTTGTGTGAGTGTGAGATACTGAAGGAGAATGGAGCAGATCAGTGATTTGGGGGGCTTTGAATTTAATCATTTTTTTCCCTGTTCAGGGCGACACCCCAGCTGCTATCCTCCCTGGGACAGTAGGAGTGGGACATGAAGTTGAGATCTTGGGAGAACAGAGCTCCTTGTCCTGTACTAATACTCTTACAGTTTATTTTGTCACAGAGGGGTCTGGTGATTACCCCCACTCCCTCCCCCCCACACTTTAGGACCCTTTTTCAATGTGACCTTACTCCTTTTGTTATATGCACTTATATTATGATGTATGTATATATGTATGTATGTATGTGTATATATACAGTGCATCCAGAAAGTATTCACAGCGCATCACTTTTTCCACATTTTGTTATGTTACAGCCTTATTCCAAAATGGATTAAATTCATTTTTTTCCTCAGAATTCTACACACAACACCCCATAATGACAACGTGAAAAAAGTTTACTTGAGGTTTTTGCAAATTTATTAAAAATAAACAAATTGAGAAAGCACGTACATAAGTATTCACAGCCTTTGCCGTGAAGCTCATAATTGAGCTCAGGTGTATCCTGTTTCCCCTGATCATCCTTGAGATGTTTCTGCAGCTTCATTGGAGTCCACCTGTGGTAAATTCAGTTGACTGGACTTGATTTGGAAAGGCACACACCTGTCTATATAAGGTCCCACAGTGGACAGTTCATGTCAGAGCACAAACCAAGCATGAAGTCAAAGGAATTGTCTGTAGACCTCTGAGACAGGATTGTCTCGAGGCACAAATCTGGGGAAGGTTACAGAAAAATTTCTGCTGCTTGGAAGGTCCCAATGAGCACAGTGGCCTCCATCATCTGTAAGTGGAAGAAGTTC
>NC_041397.2:9272804-9492804 GCF_900747795.2 Erpetoichthys calabaricus | reverse complement strand
CATTATTATATAGTGCCTTTCATATCTCTGTTATTATTATTATATAATGTCTTTCATATCTATCTATCTATCTATCTATCTATCTATCTATCTATCTATCTATCTATCTATCTATCTATCTATCTAACATATAGCAAATATTTTTTGAATAGTATATAATATTCTGTAGCAGTGTGATATAGTGGTTCACTCTTTTGAATTCTAAACTTCAGCTCATGGGTTCAGATCCTTTACTGATACTGTGTTACTATAAGCAAGTCACTTTAACTGCCTGGGCTTCCTTTGAGAAAACAAAGGAAAGGGAACAAGTAGTATCGCAAATGTTGTCACTTTAGGTAAAGGTGTCAACCAAGTAATAATTATATATATAAATAAACGCTCAAGATTTGTCAGGTTGAGCAACTCTTTTGGAAGTGGGGTCACCCAATCAGGGAATAAACAATTGCATTGCACTTTATAGTGAAACGTTTAAGCCACTAGGGGGCCACGATGCTCGGCAGCATTTCGGTGAATAGTGATTCGTTTGATCTAGCCGTTATTTCGCCTAAAACAAAGAATCGTCCGCAGTTATTCTGCTCTCTACGGTGTTCACCCTTCAAGTACTATCGTGGCAGGGTCGCCAACGGAGTCACTGACAAATAAAACTATGCCCGTGACCTTGAGCTTTATACTGTTCAGCTTCTTTGCCACTAGGGTGCCATGGAACGCGCCATGAAGTTGCGAGTAGTTCTCGATTAGCGCAAAGCTGTCCTCCGCATCGCTTATTAAAGGCATCCTGATTTGCTTTTCCCTTGTCATTTGTTTAAAATGAAGATTCGTTTCAAACACTAAAAGTCGATTCCGCTGCTTTGGATTGATTACTAGACGTGTACGTTTCATTTAAGTCTAGTAACGTTAAATAGAAATCAATTTTCCCGTAAATTCATCCTTCAGCAGGTACACAATGCTGGGAAAACCTCGTAAATAAATTTTAAATTTTAACTGGACAATTACGTTGCCCTCTTGATAATCAAGTACATTTCAATAATTGTACTTTGTATTTCACCAGTGCGCCCACTATCATATAGTGCTTTTTCTATCTATCTATCTATCTATCTATCTATCTATCTATCTATCTATCTATCTATCTATCTATCTATCTATCTATCTATCTATCTATCTATCTATCTATCTATCTATCTATCTATCTATCTATCTCGCTCAAGCTCTTCTAATCAGTATCTCTGGAATCCTATTCTGTTACAATGCGTTCATTATAAATATAAACCCAGCGTTACGGGTGATTTTGAAATCTCCAGTTAGCTTAAAGGGTCATCTTTGTATTTTTGATCCACAATTGGAAAACAACCTCGTCTGAACAGTTACAGATGTTACTAATATTCTGGCTGCAACTGGGGGTTGGACATCGAATGCAACGGGGGCACACTTTGAAAACACATCAGATCACAATGGGAAAAAAATCCTGCTGGCTATCTCTACTACTATGGACTGGTATGGTGATGTGTTAGGAATGAAAGGATGGAAATGAAAATGATCAACCAACAGAGGGCTGAATTCAAAGACACCCCGAAAATGAAAGGGAAAAAATGATGTTGCAGGCAGGCAGACAAGCAAATCTACTTTACTGAAATGTTATTGCAGCAACTCCAAATCCCCCCCCCCCCCCATTCTTGACAATGTCCTAATGAGATGACAGATGGTGCCCTGTGGGATCTCCTCCCAAATCTGGACCAGGGCATCACTGAGCTCCTGGACGGGCTGAGACGTCAGATTGACCAAAACATAATGTCCCACCCAGAGGTGTTCTATAGGATTGAGGTCAGGCAAGTGACCGGGGGGTGGGGGGGGGGGGGGGGGTCGGGCAGTCAATGGTATCAGTTCCTTCATCCTCTCGTCACATGAGGCCCGACATGTGGTGCACCAGGAGGAACCCAGGAGCCACTGCACCACCATAGTGTCTGACAATGGGTCCAAAGATTTCATCCTAATGACAGTCCTGCTGTGCCGTTGTCTAGCTTGTAGAGGTCTATGTGTCTCTCCATGGATATGCCTCCCCAGATATACCATCACTGATGCCCCACCAAACCGGTTATACTGAACAATGTTGGAGGCAGCATAACATCCTCCGCGGCTTCTCCAGACCCTTTCACGTCTGTCACATGTGCTCAGGGTGAACCTGCTCTCATCTGTGAAAAGCACATGGTGCCAGTGGCGGACCTGCCAATTCTGGTATTCTATGGCAAAAGCAATAGAAGCTCCACGGTGCCCTCTAGAGGACGTCGGGGCCTCAGGCCACCTTCATGAAGTCTGTTTCTGATGGTTTGGTCAGAGACATTGACCTCCAGCACACAGACCACTGGTGTGATTTTGTAGGCTCTGTCAGTGCTCATCCTGTTCCTCCTGTGCCCAAAGGAGCAGATACCGGTGGGTCCTACTAATGGGTTAAGGACCTACTATGAAGGGTTCTGTCCAGCACTCCTAAAGTAACTGCCCATCTACTGGAATCTGCTCCATGCCCTTGAGACTGTCCTGGGAGACACAGTAAACCTTCTGGCAATGCCACGTGGTATTGATGTGCCATCCTGGGGAAGTTGGACTACCTGTGCCACCTCTGTAGGGTCCAGGTATGGCCTCATGCCAGTAGTGACACTGACCATAGCCAAATGTGAAACAAGTGACAAAACAGATGAGGAGGGAAAAATGTCAGTGGGCTCCAGCTGTTAAACCATTCAGTCCTGTTTTGGGGGTCGTCTCATTGTTGCCCCTGTAGTGCACCGAAGCAGCTGAAACTGATGAACAAGCCCCTCTGCTACTTAACTGAGAAGATCAATAGTCCACAAGTGTCATTGACTTGATACTATACTTTCATTAAAAACGGTTCCTTTAACTTTTTCGACCAGTATATATATATATATATATATATATATATATATATATATATATATATATATATATATCCATCCATCCATTTTCCAACCCGCTGAATCCGAACACAGGTTCACGGGGGTCTGCTGTAGCCAATCCCAGCCAACACAGGGCACAAGGCAGGAACCAATCCCGGGCAGGGTGCCAACCCACTGCAGGACACACACAAACACTCCCACACACCAAGCACACACTAGGGCCAATTTGGAATTGCCAGTCCACCTAACCTGCATGTCTTTGGACTGTGGGAGGAAACCGGAGCGCCCGGAGGAAACCCACGCAGACACGGGGAGAACATGCAAACTCCACGCAGGGAGGACCCGGTAAGTGAACGCGGGTCCCCAGGTCTCCCAACTGCAAGGCAGCAGCGCTACCCACTGCGCCACCGTGCCGCCCATACACACACATATATATATATATATATATATATATATATATATATATATATATATATAATATATATATATATATATATATATATATATGCGCAAATAGCGGCTTCCTAGAATGAAATGGTTCCACACAAAACAATTTGTTGCACTTTGGATGACAATGGGCGCCGCACTACCTGGCGTCCCGTTCAGTGTTCGTTCTTACCTTTCACTTGCTGCTCTTGGAATAGATTGAGTATGGACATGAATGGGTTAAAAAAAAACCTTTTGGGGTAAAAGGTAAAATGCTTTTTTTTTTAATTTGAAAAGCTCCAGATTTCAACATAATGATCACATCCCATGTGGCAGACACAACAAAGACACCAGGGTTTCGCGTCTCGAGTGCTCCCTGCCTGGAGTTCCCGATTTATTTTTTTGAACAATTTTTGCTCTTCACGTTCACACGGGCTTTGCTCAGGTTTTCTTAATCTGTTCATCGTCTACTGTACATTAAAAACTTCTGTTCTGTCCACATATTTGGAGCCTTTAAAAAAAAAAACAAAGACCCAATTGGACTTGGAATGAAACCTTTCAAAAATGATTTTTTTTCTAGACATTGACTCTTTGAGGAACGTACAGCCGAGTGAAAGAACTCGGATTTTTAAGACTGTATGGGAGCAGCTGAGAGGTGAACCCATGGACTGTAAAGGCATTCCAGTTAGTGTTTTTCGCTGGTATATCCTGTGGATGACACGTTTAGAATAGGTTCATACCTACATGTCGGGCATGACGGAAATGACCTGGTTTAAAAAATTATTATATGTAATTACATAATTGTAATTAAATTATAGTCATAATTGTATTTATAATTATTATAGACTAATTGTTATTTAATTATATATAAAGATTGCTGGGGTAAAACACCCTTTTTAATTTGAAAATCCATAGATTGTAAAATAACAATAGATTTTCGGGTGGCACGGTGGCGCAGGGAGTAGCGCTGCTGCCTCGCAACAAGGCGACACTGTTTCTTGCCCGAAGTGTTCATGTGCTCTCACAGACCAGTGGATTTCTTCCCTCGGTCCAACACGCAGGATAGGTGGACTGGCGATGTTGAATTGTCCCCTGCTGTGTGTGTGTGTGTGTGTGTGTTCAGCTGCGATGACCTGCCTACGGATTGCTCCTGTCGTGCGGCTGATGTTTGGTCGGATGGGCTCCAGCGACCCGGAAACTGGATAAGCGGATTTCGACAATGGAATAAAATTTGGCAGAATCCCGTTGTTTTGTGTGTTTTATTTTGCATTGAGAGAACTTCCTGGACGGATCCAAATGTGATTTGCAACCTGAGGCTACAAGGACGACAAGACAGCTTTTCTGCTATTCCGTGATAGCGTGTAAATTTAAATCAGTTATCTCTAGCCACAGGTTTTTACATGTGGTTAAACAAAGCGCAGACACATCCTCGTTTTATTCTTTTTTTTTTTAAACTATCGTAATATTTATATTCTTTCGGCTTTCTGCGGCGCTCTAAGATTCGTCTCTGCTGTGTCCCTTTAGCAACAGAGAGCATCCTCTGCATACAAATAGAGTGGGCAGCTGAAGAAAAGTGAAACCCATCCGATAGAGGCGGAGGGGTGTGTGTGTGGAGGGGGGGGGGGGGGGGGGGGGGGGGGGGGGGTTACCAGGAAACACTGGTAATCTCAGCCGTCTTCCCATGCTAATCGTAACGAAAGGTGAATGCGCGTCTAACTTCAAATATGAACTTACCTTTTGGTGTTAATATTTTATTTCCATTTTTGTAATACACGATATTGAGTGCAGTTTTTTTGCAGTGGATTTGCTTTAAAATTCCATAAGTACAGTATATATAAATGTCGTGATTTCACGCATTCATTCTATATATTAACAAGAAATGTCATATGTTTAGGGGGGTTATATTGACCTGACAGCTACCCGATACGTGCGTTAGCACTAATTTCTCCGCATTTGAGCGCGCGCACAAACTCACATGTGTACACACATACACACGCGCGCGCGCACACACACATGCACGCACACACACATACAACCTGTCGCGACTTTTATGTGATTTTTTTTTTTTTTTTTTTTTACATACCTTGTTAACAGGTCAAAGAAGGCGGTCTGGAGCAAATAATCTGAAGAGCCGTGATCGAGTCGAGCATGTGCAGATGAGCTGAAGCCTCTGTCGTATCTGATGCTGGCGAGCAGACCCGCAATTGCGCCAGGATGGAGAGATCGCGGGGCTGGAGATGACGCAAATGACCCCGCTCCCCCAAAAAGTGTTTCAAGAAGAACATGGCGGCAACTTAGCAGAGGACCAAGATGATTGAAGAAATCAAAAGGCTAGAGCCACGGCATTCTGCCCAGACACGGAGGAGAAAATCGCCCGGCTGAGACAAGCGTGCGTTTCGCGAACCCTGATGCTCGGTGGTTAAGCGGAGCGCAGGCTGCTGAGAGCTGAGCTACGGAAAGGGAGAAAGCTCAGCACACTCAAGAGGAACGAGAGAGGCATGCTGTCACAGAGAAGTAGGTTTTTCTCAAGAGAGCCATGGATAACCGTGATATGACAATGCCTGGCATAATCTCTTTGCATGCACTAATTGGATGGGAATAGCAGATCATTGCGGAGAAAAGGCAGAAGCACCTCAAAGCCAACGTTTAACAGGGCAGAATATTCTCACGTCAATGCATATTGTGGCAAAGGAGTCCTCACGGTGGAGTCGGTCAGTGCTGCGCGTTCCCAAAATATGACCAGGGGTGCTTGGATGTGTCGGCAGCAAGATGACGGCTTAAAAATCTGGTTTGCACCCCGGGAAAACGAGAAACCTTTTGCCGATTCAGAAAGGGCTCAGAAATGGCGACTGTCCTTAGCATCTCTCTTGTTTTTTACTGTCCTGCTCTCTGATCACTTGTGGTTCTGTGCCGAGGCGAAACTGACGCGAGCCAGAGACAAGCAGCTGCAGGACAAGTTCGCATCCGCCAACATGAGCGATCACTTCTCATCATCAACAGAGCATCTACTCTGGTCAGCCCTCCATTCACCCCCCGACAGCCTCAGTAAAGACAAGAATGCTATTTTTATAGGGAATTCTACCAAACCGTGGTGGCGACTAGAAACTTGTCATCCGCATAGTTTATCTAAAAACTGTTTTACTTTTGAAGACGCTGAATCTGTTTGCAGAAGCATGAGTGAGGATACAATACCCACATCTTTGAATTTAAGCGATTTTTACCTTTCGTTTTGTAATTCCTATTCTCTTTTGGATTTGTTTAGCGGTTTGCCCAGTCCGGACAATTTAAACTGTAGCCTTGAAGTGGCTACGGATGGTAATTTATCCGAATGCAGTCAATGCATTCAGGCGTACCAGCTCTATGACCAGCATGCTCAGGAGAAATATGAAGAGTTTGAGGTTATGATTCACAAATTCTTACTCTCGGATGGATATTCTGTAAATTCGTGCTTGGAAGACTGCAAGGTAGGGTTGCTGACTTTTTCTTCATTTCTTCTCTGTTTTTTTCGCCCGACACAAGAAAGTAGCGGGTTTGTCCTGGGAGTTGGATCTTGCCGTCGTCATGGCAACAGATGTCTATTAGTTGCGGATAAATGCGGTGCGGTAAACAAACAAAAAAAAAGAAAGTCTTTGGAAATGTATATTCATTCTCTTCGCATTTGGCGGATGCGCTGTCTGCTTGGATTTACTGTGTATTAACACGAGCATGTGACAGAGCGAGGTTGCCTTGAGGCGAGCATTAACTGTTAACACAACTCTTTTCAAAAACTGCATGCGATTCCTCCGTTTTTGGCGTGCGCGCACGTCCCTGGCACTAAAGCATTGTATCGGGAGATTAGTTTTAAGCTTCTAAATGGACTGTGGCTCTTAGAGTGATTGTTAATTCTATAATGTGCTGGTGTTAATGGGCGACGGGAACTGCCGCCGCTGGTCTTCCCGGCAGCTAGCAATGCGGACAATATTAGGACTCTCTGGAACTTGTTATCTCGGGAAATGTATTCCCATCCTGGGGTTTCTGGACTGGAGGCAAGAAATGGTTGGTGTGTATATTTCGGTCGGTTTGGTGTTGTGTCAGTGCCGCTGATATACATTGATAAGACGATCGGAACGTTATAAGAGTGGCGGGCAGTGTTCTCTGCAAGCTAATTACTAAAGAGTAGCCATGGTTTGTGAAGCTGATTTCAACGTAGCCTGTACCGAAAACTCCTCCCCCCACCCCTCACCCCATCATAATTTATATTGGAGTATATTTGCATAGTGTCACGGAATTTGTTGGTGCTCATTCTGAAAGGTATTTGATGACGATGGCTGCAAGTATCACTGCAGTAGCCTTTGGTGAAACCGTGATGACAGAATTTCAATAAGTCTCATCATTATTCAGAGCGTATCCCCTTTCTGATTCTACAGAGACTCGTGCAGTGCAGATTCCGGCTCAATGCCTCTTTTTGCTCAGCTGCTTTCGCTGAAGGTAGAAGTTAGTGCAGAGTCGCCGTAGCTTCATTTACGCCGAGCCGCAGAGATGATTTTTTTTTTTTTCACACCCCGAATCTAAAGGTGAAAGAGAGCTCAGTATCGACTGACTCATTTGCGAAGCACGAGGATAGCAGTGTGGTGTATTCGAGCCGTGCTGTAGTTTGACAACAAGGTGTCATCCAATCAGCAGAAGCCAAGCTTGATATTAAATCATCGATGTGTCTGTCAGTCGGTGCTCCACTGCCGGCTCTTCTTTGAATATTTAAATGAAATCATCGTTGGAATAAGCTGCTATTTGATTGGAACCAGTGTGGTAATGGTTCAGCCGATATACAGCACTATGGTGGTGACCGCAATGGAGTCATTCTACTGGATGGCGAAGTTAATTTTGTTTTGTATTCTGTACTCAGTGTGAAGAAATGTGTGTGTGCGTGCGCACACGGAAAAACACACACACACACACGCTTATGGAGTGAAAGAAATGTTGAACACTTTATTAAAATATTATATATGTCCCCACCAAGCTACATTTTTTCTCAATTTGGTAATAATACGTATTGATCTTGTATTCAATTATTGTATCTATTCAAACATAATGTACTGAAACTGCAGTTTGATGGGGCAATAACCGGGTGACATGCTCGAATAATTTCTAATACAGTTTATGTCCTGAATTGATAGCTGCCATCCTTGAGGTCTTTTGTAACAGGTGAGAAATAAAGCATGCACGCGGAGAGGTCACACTTGGCTGACGCTTCATTTACACGCCGCGGGCAGAGTGGAAGGTGGGTGTCCACTCGAGGAGTATGAAATGCGTCTGAACTCGGAAACAAGGGTCTGGGGGCTTCACTGATACAGTATTCTATCCAGCTGAGCAGTTCAGGCAGAGAATGAACGCTATTTTGCTGTCTGTGGTGCTGAAACTTAGGTGTCAATAAAATTCTGTCAAGCCAAGTCGTTTAGACAGAGCATGAACGCCAGCGCTGTCCGTGGTGCTGAAACTTGTGCGCCGAGTCTGCCAAATGGGAAACGGCGATTAAAGCATCGCTTGTGAAAAAGAAGCCTTAGATACTGCCAGTGAAGACTTCATTTTTAAGGGCCAGATGTGTCCGATGACTAACAGATACATTACGAAAGAGGGCCTGGACTTGGTGTCTTCAATCAGTTTGCAGGTTTTTTTCAGCTCGCTGCCTTTACTGCATTGCTTTCTCTGTTTAATACAATACTAAGTGCATTTAAGTATAGAAGATTGCTTCCAGCCAATTTAGCGTAGAGAAGAAAACAAATGTAAACAACATGATGTGTCCATCTAAAATGAAACCGCTTGGAGCAATCAAATGATCCCTGCCTGCCTTCCATGCAGCCAGCTTTATCTTTCTTTTCTTTTTCAGAGCAGGTTTGAGTTTCTAATGACAAACTATGATACTTACCGTGTACATTTAATAAAACCCCTTTTAAGATGTTGTGACCTGTTAAAAAATGAGCACCTTCTTACACCTCCACGTGCAGCCGTCCAACATTTAATTAATAGGGTGAATGACCCCTCTTCACTGTAGTATCAAATATGCATTTTGCTAGACACATACACACACGCACACAGAGTTCAGTAAGGCAACGTTTGTCAGTTCTTATTTTTCATTTTCTTTTACTGGAGAAATGTATTCCTGTAATCCAAAAAGACAACACTATCAAGAACATGTTTTTCCCTGCTTTCAAGTGTAGAGGTTAAATCAAAAGTGGAAGTTTATTTGTCAAAAAGAAACTTGATTATTGGTTTTAATTACTGTATATGAATTTCCATATCAAAATATATTTATTTCTGTTTATTTTACTAGTCATGTCAATACCCAGTGTTGAATTGCTGGCAGATGATATCTTGTCAAACTAAAGGAACAGGGTGGCAATATCTATCTATCTATCTATCTATCTATCTATCTATCTATCTATCTATCTATCTATCTATCTATCTATCTATCTATCTGTCTGTCTGTCTGTCTGTCTGTCTGTCTGTCTGTCTGTCTGTCTGTCTGTCTGTCTGTCTAGATGGCAGGTGACAGTGGTGTGCAAACTGTAACACACAGGGAAATAATAATAATGATAACCCATTTGGACCCTGAGGGTCAAAATGTTTTAATCCAGTGTAGTCTACCTAGTTTTGTATGGTCCTAGAGAGTGAATATGTGAAATATTGGTTCAGATTGTTTTGAAGTTTTAGGATTGCATATGAAACATATGGATGGCCATTTCATGTTTTATAGAGAAAAGCCAATCAAAATGACACCTTTTATTGGCTAACTAAAAAGATTACAATATGCAAGCATTCGAGGCAAATCAGGCCCCTTCTTCAGGATTTTTTTTTTGATTACATCTTGCCTGAAGAAGGGGCCTGATTTGCTTCAAATGCTTGCATATTGTAATCTTTTTAGTTAGCCAATAAAAGGTGTCATTTTGATTGGCTTTTCTCTACATTCATAATGGCTAACACGGTACAACACCCTAGTACTATGTTAGATAGATAGATCGATCGATCTGTTATGTAGTGCCTTTCTATCTATCTATCTATCTATCTATCTATCTATCTATCTATCTATCTATCTATCTATCTATCTATCTATCTATCTATCTATCTATCTATCTAGATGACACGTGGCAGGTGGCAGTGGTGTGCAAACTTTAACATTCATAATAATAATAATAATAATAAAAATATAATAATAACCAACTTGGACCCTGATGGTCAAAATTTTAGAATCCAGTGTAGCCTGCCTTTCTGTATTGTCCTAGAGAGTAACTACGTGGAATTTGGTCAAAACTGGTCTGAGGGTTTAGGATTGTATATGGAACATATGGATGGCCATTTCATGTTTTATAGATAGATAGACAGATAGATAGATAGATAGATAGATAGATAGATAGATAGATAGATAGATAGATAGATAGATAGATAGATAGATAGATAGATAGATAGATATGAAAGGCACTATATAACAGATCTATCTATCTATCTATCTATCTATCTATCTATCTATCTATCTATCTATCTATCTATCTATCTATCTATCTATCTATCTATCTATCTATCTATCTATCTATCTATCTATCTATCTATCTATCTATCTATCTATAAAACATGAAATGGCCATCCATATGTTCCCTATACAATCCTAAACCCTCAGACCAGTCTTGACCAAATTCCATGTAGTTACTCTCTAGGACAATACAGAAAGGCAGGCTACACTGGATTCTAAAATTTTGACCATCAGGGTCCAAGTTGGTTATTATTATGTTTTTATTATTATTATTATTATGAATGTTAAAGTTTGCACACCACTGCCACCTGCCACCTGCCATCTAGATAGATAGACTGAAAGGCACTACATAACAGATCTATCTATCTATCTATCTATCTATCTATCTATCTATCTATCTATCTATCTATCTATCTATCTATCTATCTATCTATCTATCTATCTATCTATCTATCTATCTATCTATCTATCTATCTATCTATCTATCATAGATAAATAGTTAGTATGAAAGGCAATATATGATAGATAAATAGATAGATCTGTTATATAGTGCCTTTCATATCTATCTATCTATCTATCTATCTATCTATCTATCTATCTATCTATCTATCTATCTATCTATCTATCTATCTATCTATCTATCATATATTGCCTTTCATACTAACTATTTATCTATGATAGATATATAGTGTGGTGCCCGGTGGGCATCCACGCCCAGCTGGGACGCCCAGGAGGAGTGGAGGAGGGCTTGTGCCTCCTCCAGGACACGAGAGGGCGTCCTCCCTGGTGGCTTTGGGGATCATGGGTACAGAGCTTGGAAGCTCAACCCTGTAGGGGCCCATGGTCACCGCCAGGGGGCGCCCCAATGCCTTGGGAGTGTTGGCCCTCAGTACTTCCGCCACACTGGGAAGTACTGGGTGGAAGAGACTTGAAGACACCTGGTGGACTTCTGGCTTCACCATGGGAGCTTCCGCCACACAGGGATGTGGCTATGAGCCCTCAGGATCCACCTGGAGTCCTTCCGGGGGGAATAAAAGGGGCCGCCTCCCTCCAGTCAGGATCGAGAGTCAGGTGGAAGAGGACGAAGCTTGGTGGAGAGGAGTGGAGGCGGACCAAAGACTAAAAGGCATTGTGAGTGTGGCCAAGGACTTAAAGGGGTGATTGGTGCTGCGGCACTGGGTTGTGTGCACTATTCTATTGTAAATAAACGTGTGTTGGGTGAAACTATGAAGTCTACCTGTCTGTGTCCGGGCTGTTCCCCACAATAGGTAGATCTGTCTATCTATCTATTCATCCTCGACCCTCACTCACATGCGCATATGCAGTTTTTGCAAACTTAAAACTAAACTAATAGAGGTCCAGTATGTCACCTCTTCTGCTGTGTTTTCATGGTGTTTGCCCAGCAGCTGAAGTATTGTGTTTCCAGCTTGCTTTGTGTTTTTGTGTATGGTCGCATGGTGTTTCAAAGGACAATGGTGTCCCATGGATGGCACATATCAGTAAATGGCTCAGACGCCACAGAGAGTGAAATGCACACTGGTAGATGGGGAGGTTCTCTGTGTGACCCTGTAGAAAGGCAATAGGCCACCTTGGGTGGTAGTTCTTTTGTGTCCAATGGGCGTACTGGAAGAGAATTTACTGAGGATACTAATGTTGGAAGTGAATTGAGGAGGAGAGGAAGTCCGGTCCGCTCGTTGGTGGTGGCACATACAGTATAGACGTTCAGATACTGGTGGCTCTGTGCTGCTCCAGACCCAGAAGGAGAGACGTGACCTCATAGAAGGTGCTTTCCAAGGCCGTTTACTGAACTGCCATACTTTCAGAGCCCTTGGCTTTGCTCTGTTTTTTCAGTTTCCACTGGTATGTTGCAATTTGCCTTTAATCATCCCTTCCTTATGTGTTGATCCTGGACTTCCTTGGAATTACTCCAGATTCGGACAGACACCAGAGGGCACTCTCATGTAATAAAATAGAAATCTGAAAAATTAGGAAAAGATGACACTAGTAAAATATCAAGTCATGCACACGAGCCCTGACCAGGCGCCAGCTGCCATCATCGACTCCTACGCTGATGCATGAATACAAGCAACCTGAGCTGTCACTTGCAGGAATGATTTGTGTTTTCTGTCTCTATTAAAAAAGTATGTAGCTGTTTAAGATAATTAACTTATTGTGTTCTTTGTTTCCACACCTTTACTGTAAAAGAAACAGCTCATCAGTATTTTAAAATTCTATCATAGTATTTTCAGATTACTAAATGTTCTCTATTTGAAAAACATGTTTCCACTACAATTGCAAGTAATCCTTTATAACAGAATGACTCTTAACAGGAAACAGCATTGATAAATACAAGAATGAACTTTAATGAAAGCTGAAATGGTTTAACTGGGTGTTCTATGGTAGCTTGTTTGCCATGAAAAAGTGAGGTTAGTGAGGATGAGGATTCACAATCCTAACCCTAATCCTAATCCTAACCATAGAGAGTCGTATAAAAAAGTTTGGGAGGGGACCCCTCTTAATTCTTTGGATTTTTGTATCTCATTGGCTGAGCAACTTCCTTTTAATATCTGACATGCCTTATGGACACAGTAGTATTTCAGCAGTGACATTAAATTTATTGGATTAACAGAAAATATGCAATATGCATCATAACAAAATGAGACAGGTGCATAAATGTGGGCACCCCAACAGAGATATGACATCAATACTTAGTTGAGCCTCCTTTTGCTAATCTAACAGCCTCTAGACGCTGTCCTCCTATAGCCTCTGATGAGTGTCTGGATTCTGGATGAAGGTATTGTTGACCATTCTTCATACAAAACCTCTCCAGTTCAGTTCAATGTGATGGACAGCCTGCTTCAAATCAATCTATAGATTTCCGATGATATTCAAGTCAGGGGACTGTGACGGCCATTCCAGAACATTGTACTTCTTCCTCTGCATGAATGCCTTTGTAGATTTCCAACTGTGTTTTGGGTCATTGTCTTGTTGGAATATCCAACCCCTGCGTAACTTCAACTTTGTGACTGATGCTTGAACATTATCCTGAAGAATTTGTTGATATTGGGTTGAATTCATCCGACCCTCGACATTAACAAGGGCCCCAGTTCCTGAACTAGCCACACAGCCACACAGCATGATGGAACCTCCACCAAATTTGACAGTAGGTAGCAGGTGTTTTTCTTGGAATGCGGTGTTCTTCTTCCACCATGCAAAGCGCTTTTTGTTTTGACCAAATAACTCCATTTTTGTCTCATCAGTCCAAAGCACTTTGTTCCCAAATGAATCTGGCTTGTCTAAATGAGCATTGGCATACAGCAAGTGACTCTGTTTGTGGTGTGAGTGCAGAAAGGGCTTCTTGCTCATCACCCTACCATACAGATGTTCTTTGTGCAAATTGTGCTGAATTGTAGAACGATGTACAGATACACCATCTGCAGCAAGATGTTCTTGCAGGTCTTTGGAGGTGATCTGTGGTTTGTCTGTCACCATTCTCATAATCCTGCTCATATGTCGCTCCTGTATTTGTCTTGGCCTGCCAGACCTGCTGGGTTTAACAGTAACTGTGCCTGTGGCCTTCCATTTCCTGATTCCATTCCTTACAGTTACAGAAACTGACAGTTTAAACCTCTGAGATGGCTTTTTGTAGCCTTCACCTAAACCAGGAGACTCAACAATCTTTGTTTTCAGATCTTTGGAGAGTTGCTTTGAGGATCCCATGCTGTCACTCTTCAGAGGAGAGTCAAAGGGAAGGAAGCACAACTTGTAATTGACCTCCTTAAATACCTTTATATCTCATGATGGACACACCTGTCTATGAAGTTCAAGGCTTAGCGAGCTCATCAACCAACCAATCAGCATTGAGCAGTGACAGGCATTCAAATCAGCACAATGACAAGGGGACCCACATTTGTGCACAGTCAGTTTTTCACATTTGATTTCATTTCATACAATTAAATACTGCGTCACTAAAAATCTTTGTTCGGAAAACACCGCAGTACTCAGATGTTCCTAGGAAATGAAAGACAGACCACTGTTACCTTTACTGTTGAAAGGAGAGTCAATTATTATACAGGCTGAGAGGGGCTCACAAACATTTTCATTTGACTGTACTTCCACACACAGAAAGATAATATACATTGGAACAGGGACACAATGGAAACAATTGTCACCCACGTGGAATAAATTCTTCTACTGACTACAACAAAAAAACTTTGTATAACCTTCACTGGTTCAATAAGGTGAGAGAACCCAGTTTCAAAAACTACAAGATCTCAGCAAAAACAATTCCCAAAAAGTAAGTGGTGATGGCCTGTGCATCTCTCAGCATCCCTGGGATCAGACTAAATATTCAGCAATGGGCTATGGAGCCCATGAGAACCCTTATTCATCCCTAACTCTAACCAAGTATACAACCTGGGAGGAACTCTGAGAGTGACCAGACCCGTTTCTGAACCTTCATCCCCCTAAACCCCTTGAAGCCGCACTCCCCAATTAAATATTTTCATTGGACGGTTTTTGAACCAACAACCACATTTTATTCTTACCAGTTTTTGAACTCTTAGTCGCTTTAACTACTTTTGTTTTTAGATTCGGGCGGCACGGTGGTGCAGTGGGTAGTGCTGGCGCCTTGCAGTAAGGAGACCAGGGTTCACTTCCCGGGTCCTTCCAGTGTGGAGTTGCCATGTTCTCCCTGTGTCTGCGTAGGTTTCCTCCCACAGTCCACAGACATGCAGGTTAGGTGCATTGGTGATCCTAAATTGTCCCTAGTGTGTGCTTGGTGTGTGTGTGTGCCCTGCGGTGGGCTGGCATCCTGCCCGGAGTTTGTTTCCTGCATTGCACCATGTGTTGGCTGGGATTGGTTCCAGCAGACCCCCGTGACCCGTGGTTAGGATATAGCGGGTTGGATAATGGATTGATGGATGTTTTTAGATTCAAAAATGTGTTTCATATGAAATGAGTGTTCAAAAACTGTCCCTCTAAAAATAGTTAACTGTTACTGGAGCTTACTTAAGGTCACCCTAATTTGTACAAAGGATAATAATAATACTAATATATGACCTGTAGGGGGCGCCACTTATCCCCAAAACCCTCCAATACACCCACATCAACCTTAATATAAACTCAAATGAAGATTGATCCTAACACAAATCTGCACACTTGATATAATAATTTCACAGCACAATTCTTCCTTTCTCTACCTTCTCTTTCCTTCTGGCGATCTTTGCCCACTTCCTTCCCGACTCTGACCACTCATACAGGGAATTCTACTTCTTTCATGCCGGACCTGGGAGCACTTCTGGGGTCACAACACTACCAGCCGGAGACACTTCTGGGTCAGGCAAAAGCTCTCTGAACTGAGGACAATTTTTCCCTGCAGCTCCCCCTTGTGGTATTGATGTAACATTGCAGGGCTGCTCTACCGGACTACAACTCCCAGCCTGCCCTACGGATATCCACATTGGCACCGTCGTCCATGAGCACTGCCACCTATTGTGTCAGGGAGGTGTATAGTATGTGTAACTCTTCTCCCTCTGTTCTTCCAACAAACTGGGTTATAATGGTCCATGCCAGCCCATGTCTGAGGTTTGATACAAATAATAATAATAATAATAATAATAAATAATAATAACATAAGAGCTATTTACAGTGGTGTGAAAAACTATTTGCCCCCTTCCTGATTTCTTATTCTTTTGCATGTTTGTCACACAAAATGTTTCTGATCATCAAACACATTTAACCATTAGTCAAATATAACACAAGTAAACACAAAATGCAGTTTGTAAATGGTGGTTTTTATTATTTAGGGAGAAAAAAAAAATCCAAACCTACATGGCCCTGTGTGAAAAAGTAATTGCCCCCTGAACCTAATAACTGGTTGGGCCACCCTTAGCAGCAATAACTGCAATCAAGCGTTTGCGATAACTTGCAATGAGTCTTTTACAGCGCTCTGGAGGAATTTTGGCCCACTCATCTTTGCAAAATTGTTGTAATTCAGCTTTATTTGAGGGTTTTCTAGCATGAACCGCCTTTTTAAGGTCATGCCATAGCATCTCAATTGGATTCAGGTCAGGACTTTGACTAGGCCACTCCAAAGTCTTCATTTTGTTTTTCTTCAGCCATTCAGAGGTGGATTTGCTGGTGTGTTTTGGGTCATTGTCCTGTTGCAGCACCCAAGATCGCTTCAGCTTGAGTTGACGAACAGATGGCTGGACATTCTCCTTCAGGATTTTTTGGTAGACAGTAGAATTCATGGTTCCATCTATCACAGCAAGCCTTCCAGGTCCTGAAGCAGCAAAACAACCCCAGACCATCACACTACCACCACCATATTTTACTGTTGGTATGATGTTCTTTTTCTGAAATGCTGTGTTCCTTTTACGCCAGATGTAACGGGACATTTGCCTTCCAAAAAGTTCAACTTTTGTCTCATCAGTCCACAAGGTATTTTCCCAATAGTCTTGGCAATCATTGAGATGTTTCTTAGCAAAATTGAGACGAGCCCTAATGTTCTTTTTTGCTTAACAGTGGTTTGCGTCTTGGAAATCTGCCATGCAGGCCGTTTTTGCCCAGTCTCTTTCTTATGGTGGAGTCGTGAGCACTGACCTTAATTGAGGCAAGTGAGGCCTGCAGTTCTTTAGACGTCGTCCTGGGGTCTTTTGTGACCTCTTGAATGAGTCGTCTCTGCGCTCTTGGGGTAATTTTGGTCGGTCGGCCACTCCTGGGAAGGTTCACCACTGTTCCACGTTTTTGCCATTTGTGGATAATGGCTCTCACTGTGGTTCGCTGGAGTCCCAAAGCTTTAGAAATGGCTTTATAACCTTTACCAGACTGATAGATCTCAATTACTTCTGTTCTCATTTGTTCCTGAATTTCTTTGGATCTTGGCATGATGTCTAGCTTTTGAGGTGCTTTTGGTCTACTTCTCTGTGTCAGGCACCTCCTATTTAAGTGATTTCTTGATTGAAACAGGTGTGGCAGTAATCAGGCCTGGGGGGTGGCTACGGAAATTGAACTCAGGTGTGATACACCACAGTTAGGTTATTTTTTAACAAGGGGGCAATTACTTTTTCACACAGGGCCATGTAGGTTTGGATTTTTTTTCTCCCTAAATAATAAAAACCACCATTTAAAAACTGCATTTTGTGTTTACTTGTGTTATATTTGACTAATGGTTAAATGTGTTTGATGATCAGAAACATTTTGTGTGACAAACATGCAAAAGAATAAGAAATCAGGAAGGGGGCAAATAGTTTTTCACACCACTGTATTCTTTGTCACCATTTTCCATTTCATCTGTGAAACCACTCATAAGCTCGATCACACAAGTTGAGCCCCATATAAAATCACCAAAGGTTATTAAATTAATGTTAAGCTGTCATCTTTATTAACAATGGACAATTGTATTTATATTAAACTACCAATAACAGGTTGTCTACAACACCATCTAAAAGTGATCATTTTGAATTTGCTCCCATCCACATGACACACTTTAGCACGGCCCCCCCAAACACCCCCCCACCCCACTCGGTGAGTACCATGAGGCCCACATGCAGACTTTCAGCCCTAGCGCTGTGTGATGATGTGGCTGGGAAGTGAAAACTGCGTCCTGCTGTGTTTCAGTATGAAGCAGCAATTCATTATCCTGGGTAATTAGTTAAAATGTGTATGGCTAGAGTTGGCAAGCATTTAACACCATTTAAATTGCAAATAAGGTCTTGTGTTGGTTTGACCTTTAAACAAGCACACCACTTTTGTTTGATTTGTTGAATGTCACTTTAATAATCCTAGGTTTTGAAGGACTGAAATTATCATTTAGAAACTGATTATATTTTAAACACTTTTTTAATACCCCAGTTGCTTAATGACAACATTTGAATTAAAGATTTCTTTCCACCTGTGATACATTAAAACAGGTTGGGTTTTCCGTTGTAATATGTTGACCTGAAATGACAGGTGACAATGTAAACCGGTGCTCCTGTACTGTGTCTGTCTAGTCGGGGATCCTTTGTACCAATTGGTTTATATTTTATAGTGAATTTTCTGTCTATTTAATTTGTAAAGTAGATTTCTTATTTGTAGTTTTTAGCACTTTATGTACATACTAACCACATTATTTTGTCGAGACAGGTAATTGAAAATATTTTAAAATACTTATTATCTCTTGCCCCAGATGTACCTTGAGTGCCTTTCTTTGGTATCCTTGTGTCTGAATGTCTCCTGGCTGGTGCCCCCCTCTGTCAAGTACCTCCCCGTAAAGCCCACTTCTCAGACTCTGTCAAGTTTGAGGTCCCTTGCTCACCTCCTGTCCACTTTTATACTTCCAAGCTTTAAAGGTGACTCTCAGCGGGCCTCCTACACTTTTACTCCTCCTTGTGGGTCTCACAATCTCACTTCCTTTTTGGACTGCATCACCAAAGCCAAACTGACCAATCAGATTGTGCAAAGAGACCAGACGCACTGACCCCAGTGTTTTATTATATAGGAGATCGACTGATCTTATTATTCAGTAACACTCCTTTGTACTGTTTATGCTTACAGTGCATTTCTTGCCTTTGTATTTTGTGCCTCCTCTTTTCCAGTCCATGATAAACTACTTCAAAAATTCATCTTCTTGTACTGCAAAATCCTTATGATTGCATTTAATTTTTTACTGCCTTTCGCTGACTTTTTATTTAACATTACACCTCTCCTGTCTGAAATAAAGTGTCCTTCCTAACTATCTGTCTGTTTATAGACACATGGAATTTGTTACAAAGTACAGTAATCCCTCGCTATATCGCGCTTCGCCTTTCGCGGCTTCACTCTATCGCGGATTTTATATGTAAGCATATTTAAATATATATCGCGGATTTTTTGCTGGTTCGCGGATTTCTGCGGACAATGGGTCTTTTAATTTCTGGTACATGCTTCCTCAGTTGGTTTGCCCAGTTGATTTCATGCAAGGGACGCTATTGGCAGATGGCTGAGAAGCTACCCAGCAAACTTTTCTCTTTCTCTTGCGCTGACTTTCTCTGATCCTGACGTAGGGGGATTGAGCAGGGGGGCTGTTCGCACACCTAGACGATACGGATGCTTGTCTAAAAATGCTGAAAGATTATCTTCACGTTGCTACCTTCTGTGCAGCTGCTTCGTGAAGCGACATGCTGAACGGTGCTTCGCATACTTAAAAGCTCGAAGGGCACGTATTGATTTTTGCTTGTTTGTTTTTCTCTCTGTCTCTCTCTCTCTCTCTCTCTCTTTGTCTGCTCCTGACAGAGGGGGTGTGAGCTGCCGCCTTCAACAGCTTTGTCCAGCGGTGCTTCGCATACTTAAAAGCCAAACAGCCCTATTGATTTGTTTGCTTTCCTCTCTATCTCTGTGACAGTCACTGCTCCTGACACGCACTCCTTTGAAGAGGAAGATATGTTTGCATTCTTTTAATTGTGAGACGGAACTGTCATCTCTGTCTTGTCATGGAGCACAGTTTAAACTTTTGAAAAAGAGACAAATGTTTGTTTGCAGTATTTGAATAACGTTCCTGTCTCTCTACAACCTCCTGTGTTTCTGCGCAAATCTGTGACCCAAGCATGACAATATAAAAATAACCATATAAACATATGGTTTCTACTTTGCGGATTTTCTTATTTTGCAGGTGGCTCTGGAACGCAACCCCCGCGATGGAGGAGGGATTACTGTAGTGTGGTGGATGACAGAGATTTAGGGACCTTCAAAAGTTTGCTAAAAATTACTTTGGAGACACTTGGTGAACAGCATGGGAGAGCTTGTTTAACATTCTGTCTATCTATCTGGCCGGAATATGGCACCATGACCCATGGATCTGTGTGATTGTCATCTTTGTTTTCCATTTAAATTCCTTTGTAAAGTCTTCTAATTGAAAGTATGCTTCATATTTTAATGTTTTGTTCAGAATATTTCTATCTATCTATCTATCTATCTATCTATCTATCTATCTATCTATCTATCTATCTATCTATCTATCTATCTATCTATCTATCTATCTATCTATCTATCTATCTATCTATCTATCTATCTATCTATCTTATAATGCCTTTCACATCTATCATAGTGCCTTTTCTATCTATCTATCTATCTATCTATCTATCTATCTATCTATCTATCTATCTATCTATCTATCTATCTATCTATCTATCTATCTATCTATCTATCTATCTATCGTAAAAGAGGACAAAGACAGATGAAGGTCTGGGGTGACACCACAACCTAGTATATTGTAAACAAAAAAATAATAAAGTGCTTTTCAGCAAAATTAACGTTTCTCAAGATGCAACTCTGATGTTGACACTTCTAGTTAAATACAAGCCAGACAGGAAGAGGCGGGTCCAGGAGGACAAACACTGGAAGTGATGTCAGAGGTGGTAAGGTTTTCAATCATCCAGTCTGTAGAGGGAGGAAGAGAACTCTGTTCTGATGTCTCTTAGTATACCTATAATTGTAAATATAATTCTAAATTAAGGTCTGTTTAAAATCTATCTCTCATCTAGTGTTTTTCATTTCTATCTATCTGTCAGATAGATAATAGATAGGAAGGCACTATATTTCTGTTATATTGAATATTATCTTTCAATATAACAGTTTTGTAATGCCTTTAATCGTGCCCTCTCTGTATCTACATTACATAGAAACTTTCCTATCTATCTACAGTTCCTGTTATATAGTGCCTTTCATTTACATTTACTTATTTGGCTGATGTCCCTATCCAAGATGATTTACAACATTTATAATACAATTGTTTAGATTTCTTCTTTGTCTTTCCAAATGGAGCACAGGCAGGTCAAGTGACTTGATCATCGTCACACAGTGTTGTTATTAGCAGGATTTGAACCCACAACCTCACGGTTGGAAGTCCAAAACCTTAAGCACTACAACACACTATCGATCTACCTATCGTCTTTCCTGTTTAATCTTCTCTTCTATTTTATTTTTTTATTCTCAATATCTGAAACATCCCCCCCCCCCCCCCCCCCCCCCCTTCTTTCTCTCTCTCTCTCTCTCTCTCTCTCCGGTGTTGTAATGATTTTGCATCTCCAGTGTCCAAGCCCGGTGTGTCTATTAGTCGGTGTGTCAGTAACGCTGCAGATGCATTTGTCACTTTCCGAGGTCAGGCGCACGACTGACAGGCCACTTCCATGCGTCAAAACAAAGCCATGTTTCTTCAGCAGCTGGTCAGCAGCTTTAGTGTGACTTAAAGGCATGAATGATAATGACTGGTAATCAGATTTTTCAAGTAGCAGTGAAGCCAAGAAAGTTTTCCTCAGGCAGTGTGGTGCAGAGGCGGAGATGCGGGACTTGAAGCTTCAAGGCTGCTGCTTCAGTTCGTTCGAGAGTCGGTCACTTAAGCTGCCCGAGTTTTAATTGTAAAATAAAGTAGGCTGGGTATCCACAGCTTTGACGATCTGGTCATGTTAGTAATAACCTGCAGGGACAGCGTATGGTGACTTTGCGATCGCCATAGACGGCAGGGCGGTATTTTTATTGAACAAAATGTAAATATGTTTTTTTTTTAAGTTACGTAATAGGAATACAAACTATGAGAGTCAAGTATGAGCGTGCATTTTCAGTCCTTCATTTATATACTACCTATAATGACGCTGAGAAATATTTTCATTATTAAAGTCTCCCATTTCTCTTGACGCACGTGGCACCGCCTCGCCACACTTCGCGTTTTCGATAAACAAAGCGGGCGCATGCGCGTTCTGAAGATCCTTAATATCTACCGTATACTGGCATTCACCTTCTCTATTTTCAGGTTGTATTTGTGCTTATTATGTCATCTCTTTGTTAATTAATGGATCATTATTAAGATGTCTGTTCATGTCTTGTTAGTTAGTTTTATAAGAAGGGACAGACGGGCTTCCTTTACCTTGATGGACAATTTAAAACTACCAAGGGAAGCGTGCAGGATGAGAAAAACAGAGCGAGTTTTACTTCGTATTGAATTCGATTTCCCAAGCGCAAACTTTTCTTATTTTGTCAAAAGAAGTGGTGAACTATTTCTACATTTTTTTTTAATTGTTTTGGGTGTGAAGTCATTCAATTTAAATCTACAATGCAAGAAAGTGTACAGAAATTCAAGTTGTCTTTTCTGAATCCATGGTATATATGGGGCTTAAGGGAGGGGGTATTATTTAAAGCATCGGCCCCCCACACACTCCCATGCCCCTCACCTGTCTTGGCCGGCAGACAAGAAAGACTCTCAAGTCTGACAGCTGCCACAGGGCGGTGCGGTCTGGAGGGGTGACTGTTTTGTTCAGATTCCTCCAGTGAGTTCATGAAAAGCAGTGCAGTACAATAATACAGCGTAAATATATTTCATACAATGTTATAGTTCCCCCTTTTCAGACTCCCAGTCATTCCCTCCCCTCCCAATGAGAAGGAAGGAAGCAAAGAGCTAAAGAGAAAGTTCAAGGATGTAAATTTGCTCAGTCGGTAGCAAAGAAAGATCTGCATGAGTGTGAGAGGCCAGCGATGTTTTGTAGAATAGCTGTAACAGTAAATCGGTAAGTCCATTTCTCTTCATGCCTTACATCCCTCTTTCCTTGTGCTTCTTGTTGCCCTTCTTCATGGACGCCACACAACGTGACCCCCAGACTCACCAATGTATGGTTTGCACAGTTTACTATCTTATGCCAGGCACTTGGCTTTGTTCATCAGAAATTGTTGCCCACACTGGGCATGGACATTCAAATCTGGATCTGTTTTAGCTTTATATGTCGTTATGTATTGTGACACTAGGGGTCGCTGTTGCCCCATAAAACCCACAGACAACGTTTCCAAACACCAGGTAAAAAGTCCCAGTAATATTTTAATTATTATAATAATGTGCACAAAGCACCCCCACAATACTCAAAATAATAATCAACAATAAATCCTCCTCTCCACCCAGCAGCTCCATCACACTTCCTCCCAACTCCATCTCTCTTAATGGGTTTCCCACAGTCCTTTAAATAGTCCTTGACCCGGAAGTGCTTCTGTCCTTCAGTCCATGTGATTCCATAGCACTTCTGGGTCAGATCAAGAGTTATATTTTTCTTCCGTCCCCGTGACTTGGGAGTACTTCCGGGCTATACAGGGAAATAAAAATCCCCTTGTCTTTCTGCAGCATCTCAGGGTCCCCAACAGGGCTGTGAAACTGAACTTCATCTTCCATGGTGCCCTGCAGGAATCCTGGGTACTTCTGTGCTGTATGGGAGACGCCATCTAGCGGCCTGGATGTGTCGGCTGGGGTGAGTTTCCGGCCATCCATCACAGTATGCATGTCAGAAGATCACCTTCTGGGATCACCAGAAGTGTGTAATAGCACTCCAGAACAAGAGGAGGCGCTGTCGCTAATCCAGAGTACAGAGGAGACGTCCAATGATGTCAATTGGCCACACCCCCAAGCCAGAGTCCTATAAAATGTGTTTATTCTCCAGATGTAGGTGTCAATTTTAAACCGTAGCTGGCCACAGGATGGCCTCTTCTACTCGGCAGCATTATGTTGAGACACTGACCAATTTGGCACTGATGGAATCCCACCTTCGCATTGAATGCATCTGTCACTGCATCACGGTCACACTTCCATCATACATATCTTGTATCACTCTTACATACTTCTCTGCCACTCCCGACTTCCTCATACAGTATCATAACTGCTCTCTAGGCACCCTGTCCTATGCTTTCTTCAGGTCCACAAAGGCACAAACACCACCAATGTGATGTAAATTTTCTGGGGGGGAGACTCAGTATGCACTCGATTAAAAAATCGTCCCATAATATGTTCTTCAAAGGAAATGAACCAAGCATGTCAAATCTTAGGATGAAAAAATAATTTGTTGTATCCTTTTTTTTTTTTTTTCTGGTTCTCTCCAACCCAAATGTCACAATACAATACAATATTTTTATATTACTATAGCCCAAAATCACACAAGAAGTGCCACAATGGACATTAACAGACCCTGCCTTTTGACAGCCCCCCAGCCTTGACTCTCTAAGAAGACAAGGAAAAACCCTTGAAAGGAATAAAATGGAAGAAACCTTGGGAAAGGTGGCTCAAAGAGAGACCCCTTTACCAGATAGGTTGTGCGGTGCAGTGGGTGTCAAAAAGAAGGGGGTCAATACAACACAATACACAGAACAGAACACAATCATCAAAACAATACAATAGTGCAATAGAAATATTACAAGTATGGAGCAGAATTCAACAGGAGATGATATCACATCATAGGATTTGGATTTGTTCAGAGTCCTGGAGACCTCAGCCATCAAGCTGCCTCCCCCTATTGGCCATTCCACAGCTGAGTCAGCACTGGGCCAGTCAATCCGATGAAAGGACCCCTCTATCCGACGATCTTCCATCACAGATGACTTTACCTTAGGCAGGCAGAACAACTTGACAGGTGGGCAGTGGGCACCAAGTGCCACATTTGAGTACCGAGAAGAGAAACAGAAAAGGTGAGGGTGAGTAACAAATTAGAACAATCATGTTACTTATGTTTTAGTGCTAATGACTGACAACAGAGATGAACAGTTAATCAGCAGCTCTAGTCAGGGTGTGCAAAACTGAAGCTGTGAGTCTTTGAAAGCTGAGACTGAAGAGGCATCTCTTATAGTAGCAGGCAGACCACTCCACAGTTTAGGGGGCCCCTGTAACTAAAAGCTCGACCTCCCACTGTTATTTTATTAATCCTTGGAATCAGAAGCAGACCAGCATCTTGAGATCTTAATATGTGCTCTGGTTTGTAAGTCATGATACGTTCATAAGTTCAGTCACACAAGGGTGTGAAAGCACAGCCGCTCAAGGGGGTTGGGGCTCGGTCTGTCCTGAACAGGCTGGGATCAGGATGGTGTGTACTGTGAAATAAAATAATATTAAATAATAATAATAATAATAATAGGGTTAATCTGTGTCTATCATTGCACAGTGGTTAGCACTGCTCATGGGTCCACATTCCTGGGTTTGAATTCAGTCACCAGCCATCTGTGTGGAGTTTATTTTATTTAGTTTGTTTTTTGTTTTTTTTTCTTATTATATATGCAAGTACAACAGACAAAAAAAAGATGGCTGGACAGACAATTTATAAGGGGGGGACTGGAAGTGAAGTAAAGTGATGCTGGGAAAGCCGTGGTGATGGATGGGAAGATGATGTCATCAGGAGGGGACCAGAGGTTAGAAAGGAACCTGGAAATGGCTGGTTTCAGTTGTTGTCCGGGGAAAGTTATGGTGGCGGTGCTTCGTTCTTCCTGTGGGAATATAGAGAGAGAGGTTAGTACCCCGCTGTTGTTCCCTGCGCCGCATCGGGTCCTTAAGCTGGTCCCAATGCGCTTGTGCATGACGATATATATATTTATATATATTATAAAAGGAAATCTTGAGACGAGGCAAAACTTTTGCCAAGAGATTTTTTCAAATCCTACCCTTCTCTCCGCCATTTCTGGTTAACAGCCCACACCCGCGGCCCTCTCACCTCTCATTGGTGTGAATGCCTTTGTCAGACTCCGTTCCTACTCTCTCAGCTCTTATAAATTTTTACATTTTCCTCACTTTAAGTTTCCAATAAAAGAAGACGTATTATATCCAAATCTTAATGAAAAATTTCTTCCCAAATGGTTATCAACAGAAGAAATGAGTACACAGGCAATCCTAGCACAGAGAAACGATGAAGTCAAATGAATTAATGCAAAACTTGTCGATCAGTTTCATGGCAAATTGGTTAAATACGTATCAATAGACACTGATGGAACAGTTGGTGGTGATGGTGAGGAAGATGAAAACATCAACTTACAATTTCATGAAGAATATCTATCAACCGTTAACACTGTCAGGTCTTCCACCAGCCAAATTACTGTTGAGAGAAGGACGTATCGTAATGGAACTGCGTAATTGATGTCTGAGTGATGGGCTATGCAATACGACAAGATTAGTTGTATTCAAAATTGGTCAAACAATTCTGACATGTAAAATTTTAACAGGCGACAAGAAAGGTCATATAGTACAACTTCAGGCGATAACATGAGACATCAAAGGAGATCTTGATATGCCATTCATATTAAAACGTTTACAGTTTCCCGTTCGAATAGCTTTTGATGTGACAATTAACGAATGACAGGGACAAACATTCAAAAAAGTCAGTTTATTTATTAGAGAGAAAGAAATGAAATTCACTCACGGGGGAGTTATACGTTGCGTTGTCACAATGTATCTCCAAACAGAATCACAATTCAATTCGATATTGATAAAAAGTTAATTCCAAATATTATTTTTACTGAAGTTTTACAGTAAAAGTGTAAGTTTTGAAAGTATTTGCGTGTTAATTTCAAAGCCAAACAGAACGAAAACGTATAACGCAACGAATACCTCTAACACAACATGAAACCTAATTTTCTTTCAAATTATTACATTTTACTATTTTTAACTATGGATAATTACTCACTGTAATGTCAAATAGTTAGTTCTGTTATGCATATGGAACAATTCCAATGAAAATAACAATCTGTTTAAATTGTACATCCGCTTCCCCATGCGCACGTGACAGAGCCACGGAACGGCTAGCATGTAGCACTGGCCTGGGGGTTGGCAAGCGAAGCAAGCAGGGGGCAGAGCCCACCCATCCATCCATCCTCTTCCGCTTATCCGAGGTCGGGTCACGGGGGCAGCAGCTTGAGCAGAGATGCCCAGACTTCCCTCTCCCCGGCCACTTCTTCTAGCTCTTCCGGGAGAATCCCAAGGCGTTCCCAGGCCAGCCGGGAGACATAGTCACTCCAATGTGTCCTGGGTCTTCCCCGGGGCCTCCTCCCGGTTAGACGTGCCCGGAACACCTCACCAGGGAGGCGTCCAGGAGGCATCCTGATCAGATGCCCGAGCCACCTCATCTGACTCCTCTCGATGCGGAGGAGCAGTGGCTCTACTCTGAGCCCCTCCCGGATGACTGAGCGTCTCACCCTATCTTTAAGGGAGAGCCCAGACACCCTGCAGAGGAAACTCATTTCAGCCACTTGTATTCGTGATCTCGTTCTTTCGGTCACTACCCATAGCTCATGACCATAGGTGAGGGTAGGAACATAGATCGTCTGGTAAATTGAGAGCTTTGCCTTGCGGCTCAGCTCCATTTTCACCACGACTGACCGATGCAGAGCCCACATCACTGAGGACGCCGCACAGATCCGCCTGTCGATCTCACGCTCCATTCTTCCCTCACTCGTGAACAAGACCCCGAGATACTTGAACTCCTCCACTTGAGGCAGGATCTCGCTCCCAACCCTGAGAGGGCACTCCACCCTTTTCCGGCTGAGGACCATGGTCTCGGATTTGGAGGTGCTGATTCCCATCCCAGCCGCTTCACACTCAGCTGCGAACCGATCCAGAGAGAGCTGAAGATCACGGCCTGATGAAGCAAACAGGACAACATCATCTGCAAAAAGCAGTGACCCAATCCTGAGCCCACCAAACCGGACCCCCTCAACACCCTGGCTGCACCTAGAAATTCTGTCCATAAAAGTTATGAACAGAATCGGTGACAAAGGGCAGCCCTGGCGGAGTCCAACTCTCACTGGAAACGGGTTCGACTTACTGCCGGCAATGCGGACCAAGCTCCGACACCAGTTGTACAGGGACCGAACAGCCCTTATCAGGGGGTCCGGTACTCCATACTCCCGGAGCACCCCCCACAGGATTCCCCGAGGAACACGGTCAAATGCCTTTTCCAAGTCCACAAAACACATGTAGACTGGTTGGGCGAACTCCCATGCACCCTCCAGGACGCTGCTAAGGGTCTAGAGCTGGTCCACTGTTCCGCGACCAGGACGAAAACCACACTGTTCCTCCTGAATCCGAGGTTCGACTATCCGACGGACCCTCCTCTCCAGAACCCCCGAATAGACTTTTCCAGGGAGGCTGAGGAGTGTGATCCCTCTGTAGTTGGAACACACCCTCCGGTCCCCCTTCTTAAAGAGGGGGACCACCACCCCGGTCTGCCAATCCAGAGGCACTGTCCCTGATGTCCATGCGATGTTGTAGAGACGTGTCAACCAAGACAGCCCTACAACATCCAGAACCTTGAGGAACTCTGGGCGTATCTCATCCACCCCCGGGTCCCTGCCACCAAGGAGTTTTTTGACCACCTCGGTGACCACAGTCCCAGAGATGGGGGAGCCCACCTCCAAGTCCCCAGGCTCTGCTTCCTCATTGGAAGGCATGTTAATGGGATTAAGGAGGTCTTCGAAGTACTCCCCCCACCGACCCACAACGTCCCGAGTCGAGGTCAGCAGCGCACCATCCATATACAGTGTTGACACTGCACTGCTTCCCCTTCCTGAGACGCCGGACGGTGGACCAGAATCTCCTCGAAGCCGTCCGAAAGTCGTTCTCCATGGCCTCCCCAAACTCCTCCCACGCCCGAGTTTTTGCCTCAGCAACCACCAAAGCCGCATTCCGCTTGGCCTGCCGGTACCTATCAGCTGCCTCCAGGGTCCCACAGGACAAAAGGGACCGGTAGGACTCCTTCTTCAGCTTAATGGCATCCCTCACCGCCGGTGTCCACCAACGGGTTCGGGGATTGCCGCCACGACAGGCACCGACCACCTTACGGCCACATCTCCGGTCAGCTGCCTCAACAATAGAGGCACGGAACATGGCCCATTCGGACTCAATGTCCCCCACCTCCCTCGGGACATGGTCGAAGTTTTGCCGGAGGTGGGAGTTGAAGCTACTTCTGACAGCGGGCTCTGCCAGACGTTCCCAGCAGACCCTCACAACACGTTTGGGCCTACCAGGCCTGACCGGCATCCTCCCCCACCATCGAAGCCAACTCACCACCAGGTGGTGATCGGTTGACAGCTCTGCCCCTCTCTTCACCCGAGTGTCCAAGACATGTGGCCACAAGTCCGACGACACGACCACAAAGTCGATCATCGAACTGAGGCCTAGGGTGTCCTGGTGCCAAGTGCACATATGAACACCCCTATGCTTGAACATGGTGTTCGTTATGGACAATCCGTGACGAGCACAGAAGTCCAATAACAAAACACCACTCGGGTTCAGATCGGGGGGGCCATTCCTCCCAATCACGCCCTTCCAGGTCTCACTGTCATTGCCCACGTGAGCATTGAAGTCCCCCAGCAGAACGAGGGAGTCCCCAGAAGGTATGCCCTCTAGCACCCCCTCCAGGGACTCCAAAAAGGGTGGGTACTCCGAACTGCTGTTCAGTGCATACGCACAAACAACAGTTAGGACCCGTCCCCCCCACCCGAAGGCGAAGGGAGGCTACCCTCTCGTCCACCGGGGTAAACCCCAATGTACAGGCTCCAAGTCGGGGGGCAATAAGTATACCCACACCCGCTCGGCGCCTCTCACCGGGGGACAACTCCAGAGTGGTACAGAGTCCAGCCCCTCTCAAGGAGATTGGTTCCAGAGTCCAAGCTGTGCGTCGAGGTGAGTCCGACTATATCTAGCCGGAACCTCTCAACTTCGCGCACTAGCTCAGGCTCCTTCCCCTTCAGAGAGGTGACATTCCACATCCCAAGAGCCAGTTTCTGTAGCCGAGGATCGGACCGCCAAGGTCCCCGCCTTCGGCCACCACCCAACTCACACTGCACCCGACCTCCTTGGCCCCTCCCATAGGTGGTGAGCCCATGGGAAGGGGGACCCACGTTGCCTCTTTGGGCTGTGCCTGGCCGAGCCCCATGGGTGCAAGCCCGGCCACCAGGTGCTCGCCATCGACCCCCACCTCCAGGCCTGGTTCCAGAGGGAGGCCCCGGTGACCCGCGTCCGGGCGAGGGAAAACACCGTCCAAAATTGTTTTTCATCATAGGAGGTTTGTTTAACCGCTCTTTGTCTCATCCCTCACCTAGGACCAGTTTGCCTTGGGTAGCCCAACCAGGGGCATAAAGCCCCGGACAACAGAGCTCCTAGGATCATTGGGACATGCAAACCCCTCCACCACGGTAAGGTGGCGGTTCGAGGAAGGGGGGGGGGCAGAGCCCCCTAGTAAAAATAAAAAAATTGTATTTAAATTGTAATGACTTAACTAAAACAGTGGATTCACAGTCTCTTTAATTTTTATTTTTTTACTAGTAAAAATAAAAATTAAAGAGACTGTGAATCCACTGTTTTAGTTAAGTCATTACAATTTAAAAAAAAAATCCACATGGCCCCAAATGGGCCCCCGAAAGCTCACAGACCCTTGTAAGTTACACAATCCATTGCTACTCTATAGTTTCAGTAAGTAACAATTAATTAATTAATTAATTAATTAATTAATTAATTAATTATTAATAATGCGGTGGGCTGGTGCCCTGCCCAGGGTTTGTTTCCTGCTTTGCGCCCTGTCTTGGCTGAGATTGGCTCCAGCAGACCCCCGTGACCCTGTAGTTAGGATACAGTGGGTTGGATAATGGATGGATGAATAATTATTAACAGTTATTATATTATTTTTGGGTACCCCCTTGTAAATATTCACCAAGTCCTGGTGTCACCTGCAACAGTGAAACGAAAACTCTGGAACAGACATAACAAAAGAATGACAGCGCCCCCTAGTGTCCCAGGGTGGTACTGCTTATCTCAGATAGGCCCAGAAGGTGACACATGTGTGACAAAACATAAAAGTGAATGGCTTGGCATAAATAAATAAATGTAGGCAAAGAATTTAAAAAGCTGAACTCTTGTTACTCCCCTGGGTCTGTCTGTAGCTGGAAAAGAAAAAAAAAAGCCCAAAATGTTCCAAAATCGATAAATAAATATTCCATCTTGAAAAGCCTGTACTTCGACACAATACAGCGTGCCCAGTCTTGCTTTGATGGCTGGCTTTAGTGCTGAAGTTCAGACGTGGTAATTAGTTTATGGCACTGAAAACGGGCATTTTTAAGCAATTATACTCTGGCTAAATAAATGATCTCATAGATCATAGTGGCCTAAGGTTCCCTGGAGATCTTTTTATCAATACCAAATTAAAGATCATAGAGTGCCGCAAGCAACTTGTTTTTGTTTTTATTCTTCTTAGCAAAGAAATGGCAGCCACTTCTTGTCTTTTGAGAAATTTGGAAGGCAAAAAGGAATGGCATTTGTTTGGATGATCCAAGATCTTTAACCTGTCACTGTCCCAGGCCTCAGTTTCCTCCCTGTCTTAAATCCTCCATCTTACTCCCTTTAACCAAATAAATCACCCATAACCTTCCTGAATGACTATCGGCCAGTAGCGCTCACCCCGGTGTTGATGAAGTGTTTTGAGAGACTGGTCCAGAGTCATATCAAGTCCTTCATCCCTCCCACCTTTGATGCACACCAGTTTGCTTACAGGGCTAACAGGTCTACTGAGGACGCTGTTGCTGCTGCTCTCCATGCTACTCTGTCCCATCTGGAGCACCAGGAGAGCTACGCACGTCTCCTCTTTGTTGATTTTAGCTCTGGTTTTAACACCATCATCCCTCACAGATTGGTGGGCAAGCTGCTAGTACTGGGACTCTCGTATTTCACCTGTCTATGGATTAAAGATTTCCTGACAGACCGCACACAAAGGGTTAGGGTGGGCCGTCACATCTCCTCGGCCATCAGCATCAGCACTGGCTCTCCTCAGGGGTGTGTGCTGAGAAAGAAGAAAAACATTATTAACTGTAATGACTATAAGTAGTTACCTCATACATACCAAGGACTGTATTTTGTATTAATCGTGCTGCAGAGAGCTATATGATTTATTACTTCTATATGATTTTTTTTTTTTTTTGATTTAGGTAGAAAAAGAATTAAGCTTGTGCACAGAATTATGTGATTTTATGAGAAAACGCTGACCTCTTGATACTAACAGAACACCCTGTGATATTATAAATCAATGTGATCGATTTCTGAATTCAGGACAAGAGAGGGTGCTGGTGCTCACTGTATCTTCTCTTTCCACTGCAGTTTGGAAAATATTCTCAAGGAGCATTTCTTGCCCTGCCCAGCCCATAGAACCTAGAGTTGACTCCACCCCTTTCATCTTGAACACCAATAAAGTGGAAGGTCCCCCAGAAGGTGGTATATTTCTGGACTTGACCCTCAATGAGTATAAAGCTCCCGCTGAAGGAACCTTCATTTGAAGTAGTTAGGCTGCTAAGAGCCGATGATATTTATGTACCTAGAGCACCATTTTCGTTTTGTTGTTTGCGCTGAATAGACGCCGTGGCCAGGCTGGTGATCCAGTGTTCCTTCTGGCATCTTCTGGACTCTTCACTTGGTCACAACACATACACACACAAACACACAGACATAATTCCAAAAAAGGTATTTTCTGACTAAGGGAGGAGTAAAACTTTGAGATTCATCAAAATCTCGAAATCGAATTTTTGGACAATTACAATACTTTTCTTACGAGAAAGTAAATCGGACTCAGGGAGTGCTAAAACATTGTGGTTCATCAAAATCTGCAAGGAAAAAAAATAAAATGTAGTCTATAAGTTATTAAACAGTAAAACATTAACATTGAAGAAGTAAAGATACATTGAGCACTACTGGAGTGGTTTCGGGTAAACTACATTTTAAAGGCGCTATAACACAACAGGTAAGTAGTACTAACAGCAGCTAAAATGTATTGGATTATCTCTCGGTAGTAGATCCCTTGTGAAAGGCGCTACACGACCGCTGTGGTATAGAAATTACATTTTCTATGTGATCGTCCAAATTTCTGCCTGACAACCTTGCACTACGTGTCAGTGATTTACTTGTTAAAATAATTAATCACAAAAGCAACCTTGAATGTTGTGGGGTTTTATTGACCTGAACTTACCTTAAGGGACAGTAAGTAGTAGTTCAGGGCAATTTACAAACAGAGTCCTGCTTCGATAGCGCCAATTACACTCATTCGCAAAGATTTCCACTCTCCCAGGAGTCAACGGGGGACTTGAAGTGTCACAAACAGTGCGAGAAGAGAGGACGCTGCCCGAAACTGCGAAGCTCTCGACTCGGCGGAGCAACCCGTCATTCCACGCCTTCCAGCGTCCACTTTGTTCTCACGACCCCTCGCCATTGAAGGCGGTCTCGTCTTCACATTGTTTACAGCTCAGCGCAGTTAAAAAGTAGAAAGACACAAAGCTGATTTCCTCATCTCTTCTACTATCAAGTACTGCCAACTAAAAAAAAGTTACAATGTGGCAGTTTCAGCGACAGTCACGTGCATGAATAAATAAAACTTCTCTGTCAGAACGTGCCTGGCGGCGGACGGCTCAGCGCTGTAGTCCAGACAGGAGGGGTGGGAGAGGGAGACGTGGGGTGCACACAAATAATAACAATTCGTAAAGATGATATAAAAGTGGCATCCACAAACAAAGTGATTAGTTCCTGTATTATAATATGTTCTGTGGTCATAGGTAATTTCCATATCACGTGGTCATACGTAATTTCCATTTCATACATAATTTCCATATCACGTGGTCATACGTAATTTCCGTATCGTGTGGTCATACGTAATTTCCATTTCATACGTAATTTCCATATCAGGTGGTCATACGTAATTTCTGTATCATGTGATCATACGTAATTTCCATTTCATACGTAATTTCCATATCACGTGGTCGTACGTAATTTCCGTATCGTGTGGTCATACGTAATTTCCATATTGAGTGGTCATACGTAAGTTCCATTTCATACGCAATTTCCATATCACATGGTCCTACGTAATTTATGTTTCAAATGCAAAAAGAATTTTATATATATACAGTGGTGTGAAAAACTATTTGCCCCCCTTCCTGATTTCTTATTCTTTTGCATTTTTGTCACACAAAATGTTTCTGATCATCAAACACATTTAACCATTAGTCAAATATAACACAAGTAAACACAAAATGCAGTTTTTAAATGATGGTGTTTATTATTTAGGGAGAAAAAAATCCAAACCTACATGGCCCTGTGTGAAAAAGTAATTGCCCCCCTTGTTAAAAAATAACCTAACTGTGGTGTATCACACCTGAGTTCAATTTCCGTAGCCACCCCCAGACCTGATTACTGCCACACCTGTTTCAATCAAGAAATCACTTAAATAGGAGCTGCCTGACACAGAGAAGTAGACCAAAAGCACCTCAAAAGCTAGACATCATGCCAAGATCCAAAGAAATTCAGGAACAAATGAGAGCAGAAGTAACTGAGATCTATCAGTCTGGTAAAGGTTATAAAGCCATTTCTAAAGCTTTGGGACTCCAGTGAACCACAGTGAGAGCCATTATCCACAAATGGCAAAAACATGGAACAGTGGTGAACCTTCCCAGGAGTGGCTGGCCGACCAAAATTTCCCCAAGAGCACAGAGACGACTCATCCGAGAGGTCACAAAAGACCCCAGGACAACGTCTAAAGAACTGCAGGCCTCACTTGCCTCAATTAAGGTCAGTGTTCACGACTCCACCATAAGAAAGAGACTGGGCAAAAACGGCCTGCATGGCAGATTTCCAAGACGCAAACCACTGTTAAGCAAAAAGAACATTAGGGCTCGTCTCAATTTTGCTAAGAAACATCTCAATGATTGCCAAGACTTTTGGGAAAATACCTTGTGGACTGATGAGACAAAAGTTGAACTTTTTGGAAGGCAAATGTCCCGTTACATCTGGCGTACAAGGAACACAGCATTTCAGAAAAAGAACATCATACCAACAGTAAAATATGGTGGTGGTAGTGTGATGGTCTGGGGTTGTTTTGCTGCTTCAGGACCTGGAAGGCTTGCTGTGATAGATGGAACCATGAATTCTACTGTCTACCAAAAAATCCTGAAGGAGAATGTCCGGCCATCTGTTCGTCAACTCAATCTGAAGCGATCTTGGGTGCTGCAACAGGACAATAACCCAAAACACACCAGCAAATCCACCTCTGAATGGCTGAAGAAAAACAAAATGAAGACTTTGGAGTGGCCTAGTCAAAGTCCTGACCTGAATCCAATTGAGATGCTATGGCATGACCTTAAAAAGGCAGTTCATGCTAGAAAACCCTCAAATAAAGCTGAATTACAACAATTTTGCAAAGATGAGTGGGCCAAAATTCCTCCAGAGTGCTGTAAAAGACTCATTGCAAGTTATCGCAAACGCTTGATTGCAGTTATTGCTGCTAAGGGTGGCCCAACCAGTTATTAGGTTCAGGGGGCAATTACTTTTTCACACAGGGCCATGTAGGTTTGGATTTTTTTTTCTCCCTAAATAATAAAAACCACCATTTACAAACTGCGTTTTGTGTTTACTTGTGTTATATTTGACTAATGGTTAAATGTGTTTGATGATCAGAAACATTGTGTGTGACAAACATGCAAAAGAATAAGAAATCAGGAAGGGGGCAAATAGTTTTTCACACCACTGTAGATTGGTTTTAGTCTCCAGTTGTTTTTTTCGACTTCAGCGTCCACAATGCTGAGCCCCCTGCTCTTCATGCACACATGATTGCGCCCCCGCCCATCACATCATTTTCAGATGACACCACTGTGGTGGCGCTCATCTCTGGGGAGGATGAATCTGCCTAGGGACGAAGTGGAGCAGCTGACAGCACAGTGCACTGACAACAACCTGCTCCTGACCACCAAGTAAGACCAAGGAGCTCGTTGTGGACTTCAGAAAAAAGAAAATGAACATCAAACCACTCTACATCGGAGGGGACTGTGTGGAGAGGGTGTTAGACTTCCTCTTCCTGGGAGTCCGCATCATGGAAGACCTGTCCTGGTGTGTGAACACAGCTGAGCTGATGAAGGCTCAGCAGAGACTTTATTTCCTGGGAGTCCTCAGGAAAAATAACATCCCCCAAAAACTGCTGGTGTCCTTCTATCACTGCTCTATCGAGAGTATCCTGGGCTAACTGCCTCTGTGTGGGGTTTTCCGGCTGCATAACAGCGCAGAGGAGAACACTTCAGAGGATCGTAAAGACGGCCCAGGAGATCATCAGCTGCTCTTTGCCCTCTGTGGATGAACTGCACAGCTCTCACTGCCTCAGGAAAGCAGAAAATATCTTTAAAGACCCCTTACACCTCGCTCATGACATCAGGCAAAAGATAGAGGAGCATCAAAACAAAGACTAATAGACTGAATAGCAGTTTCTACCCTGTTGGTATCAGGGCACTGAATGCCACCTAATCACCTCCAATGCAGCAGTGCAATAGATGACATCTTGTGTAATAGTGTTTCATGTGCAATTATGTTGAACTAGCCGACGCATTCAGCGGTGTAAGAATAGGAAAGGAAAACGGTGAGAAAGGAATTCAGAAATCAAGAAGAAATAAATACTTCTTGAAAGATGCCGTTGTGAATAGGTGTTTTGGTGGAGATGACAGATAATGAGTCGAAAGATCTAACCCTAGAAAAAGCCACGTACAACTGACTGTGGCTGAAGACTGGTTGTTGTAGATTAACGCAAATCTTTGCCAAACGTTTGTCCTTGGGACTTGTTGATAGTCATGGAGAAGGTGAGTCTGAGTGTGCGTTTAAATGTAAAAGGGAGACTGGTGCCGGAAGGAAGGAGAGAGATTCTGGGAATGAAGATTGTTTCAGAATTTTGGATAGCAATCAGTTTGCACTCAATAATAAAGACCTTTTGATGGCATAATATTTTGGAGGAGCATGACTACAGCTGATAAAAAAAACTGATCATTTAATGCAGAGCAACATTTTCAGATCCACCGAATCCAATTCAGTGTCAGAACTGATCACATTAACATGGCATTCAGGCAGCAGACAATAGTGCCATTCTTGTTTGTCCATCTCTCTCTGTCTCTAAAATTGTGTATTTCTTGTCTGTTCATCTATCTAATCCAATGGATCTCAATCTGTGGGGCCGCCCTCCCTAGGGGGGCGCGAAATAACAAAAAGGGGGGCACGAAGATGTGAAGCTCCTTTCAAAAAATGTTGGGGGGGGGGGCGCGATTAAAACTGTTATTAAAACTCGGGTCACAAATACTTAAAGGTTGAGAAACGCTGATCTAATCTAAGATAGATAGATAGATAGATAGATATGAAAGGCACTATATAATATACTAGCAATAAAAGACACTATATGATAGATAGATAGATAGATAGATAGATAGATAGATAGATAGATAGATAGATAGATAGATAGATAGATAGATAGATAGATAGATATGAAAGGCACTGTATGATATATAGCAATAAAAGACACTATATGATAGAAAGATATGAAAGACACTATATCATTGATAGATAGATAGATTTGAAAGGCACTATATACAGTAGATATACATCCATCCATCCATTATCCAACCCGCTATATCCTAACTACAGGGTCACAGGGGTCTGCTGGAGCCAATCCCAGCCAACACAGGGCGCAAGGCAGGAAACAAACCCCAGACAGGGTGCCAGCCCACCGCAGGTAGATATATACATATGAAAATAAGCGTGATTTAAATGGTGACACAAAATGTCACATAAAAACATCTCATAAAATCGTTTACTCAAAGTCGTTGCCTCTGCCTCCCATTCACACGTGTGACAATTTACATATATATACAGTATATATATATATATATATATATATATATATATATATATATATATATATATATATGTCACAGGTGTCTGGTCACACTTACAGGTAATCTAACTTAGACACCATTAAAATATCCGACTACGCCACCCAGTTTTATGAAGAGACTGGGAACTCCTGAAATTTACCAATAATAGCACACAGGTTTCTTTAAATTGGGCGGTGAGTAAACACACAATGAAAGACACGACAGTAATTAAGAAAAAAGCAACAGTAAGTTCTATTGTACAAGACAATATAAGGTACATTAAAAAGATAAATGAACATAACAGAACCTAAACATATCAGGAATTAATTTCCTTTTTTTAAAAGGAAAACACACAGTCCACACTCTAAAAGTCCATAAAAACAAGAATTGGAGGATACAACCTTTAGTGGTGCAGAGTCCAGTTTGGGCACTGTGTTACCCCAACACTTAATTGTTCATGGATGCACTCTGTTCCCCGGCAGAAGTTGTGTCAAATTGTTGACTCCCTGTCAGCGTCTCTTCGTTGTCCCTTTTTCTTCCACTCTGGCTCCTTGTGATGCTGGGACCTAGGCACACCTCATTTCTCGTCTGTCAGCTTTACTGGGTCCTTTCATGCAGATTCCCTTTCTCGCTGAACCCACATCCAGCGTCTCTTTATGGAGCTGTCTCTTCCTCCCTGGAAGTGTTGCCGTCCTTGTGCCTCACGTTGTGCCAGCCAGGTACCCTTGTCTGCCTGCGAGCCCCTGTGCCCTGTCCGAGTGTCTTGGCAGCGTTTCCTGTGGACTCTCCCTCCTGCCTTCTGCTGGCCAGCAGTTTATATTTACTTCACCCCTCTGTTCTCAGTCCTGGACAAACAGTTTAATCAATGGCACATCTAAATTGCCTGGGTTTAACAATTAATAAAAACACAAGTTAACAAAATGTATGGTTACCAAACATTAATAAGTACAGATATGCTGATTAGGAACCAATATTTCCAAGCCAGGTAAATACAAACATTCTCTAAGGCCAAACTTCAAAGCAGTGACTCCCTTGCAGGACAGCAAATACCATTAATAAGTACAGATAGCCTTTTAACTTCTCACCCCCCAATCCCAACAGTGGGTGCCTAATGGAACCACCCAGTGCACAAAAAAAATGTAAAAGTGTCCCCCTCTGACATCTATATATATATATATATATACAGGTATAAATTCCATTACAACGAACTTCCAGGGACCTAAAAAATATTTTGTTGTAATGAGCTTCTGTATTTGTTGCTATAGTGCTTTCTTTAACTTGCGTCCAGGCGTTTGCAATCATTTCAATAGCTTCTTTCGCGTTCATTTTAATCTCCTCCTGCCTACAAGTTATGCTGACGAGAATTTTTCTCCGCATTTCCTTGAGATAATACACTTTCAGGGTGCGAGTGATGCCCAAACCCAATAGCTGAAGCACTGCTATGCAATTGGGTGAGAGGAACTCAACGCGAACATTATCTAAATGTGGAGGCATGTTGTGGGCAGCACACTTATCAATCAGAAGCCGAATCATCCTTTTCTTCTTCTTCATATTGTGATGTTTCTGAACTCTTTTTGGATCCCCCCCCCCCCCCCCCCCCCCCTCAATAGGGCGACACGCTGAAGTGCGTCCCGAAGCACGATTACCGTGTTTGTGGAAGATTGTTTGTCCGTTGCCGGGGCAGGGCAGCAGAAAGCTCACAGCGGTGCAGTGAAATGCCACAGAAGCGAATCCTAAAAGTTCGTGGACACGCTATAAGTCCCTGTATTACACCCCAAAACACGAGGCTGAGTCTCAGTACTTTAGCAAAACCAGCTTTATTCAGTTTGAAACAGGAACAGCGTGGTGATTTATCTGAGCGGTATCTGCCAATCTCCTATACTCGGACACAACAGTCAGGCAGGGCCGTGGCCAGGTTAATGGCCAAGTAATCCTGTTCCCTGCATCACCCATCGAGTTTGCTTTGGTGAAGAGACGCAGCAGAGCTGTGAGCCTGCTGTTGCCCCATCAATGGATAAACAGTCTTCCACAGACGTGGTGATCGCACTTTGGGATGCTCTTCAGCATGTTGTCCAATTGTGGGAGGTCCCAAGAGAGTTAAGAAATCTCACATTTTCTTGAATGAGTGTCACATTAATAGGAATGTTTCTTGAACGAGCATCACTGAACCACATAAAAACGGCTTTTTCAACGTCTTCGAATGCAGCACTTCGCATACATTTGAAACCCAAGGTTTTCTTCTTTTTTTTGCTTGGTCTTTCAAGAAAGTTCACAGTGTCGATGGCAAAATTCTGAATTCACTGGCAACGTCTTTTTTCTTTCTGCCGCAATTGAGAGTTGCAAAATTTTTAAAGTTTTTTTTCTAATATGAACTGTTATCATTTTTTCGCGTCTGCCGTTTCTATAGGAGGGTGACAATGAGTTAAATTCCAATGGATGTTTTTCAAATGTTGACAAGCAAAAAACAAAAGGTATCAATGAAAACCGCGGAAGACAAAAACATCAAAAAAAAAATAACAGTACGAGCAAAGTTCAAAGAAAAAATGTATTCTTTCTGTTTGGGCATCGTTGTGCACAACTGAGCTGCGACCACAGAACTAACTGCTCTTAAGATGATTCACTCAAGCATTTTAAGTTCACTTTGTTGTAATGAAAGTTTCTGCTGAATGTACTTCACAGTAACGAGATTTCTATAGAATCGTGTCATATGGGGAAACTGTCGGGACCATAAAAATACTTCATTGTAATGAAAATTTTGTTGTAAAGATATTCGTTATAACAGAATTTTACCTGTATATAAATATATAAACAGAGTCATATGAAAAAGTTTGGGAGCCCCTCTCAGTCTGCATAATAATTGACTCTCCTTTCAATAATAAAGATAACAGTGGTCTGTCTTTCATTTCCTAGGAACATCTGAGTACTGCGGTGTTTTCCGAACAAAGATTTTTAGTGACGCAGTATTTAGTTGTATGAAATGAAATCAAATGTGAAAAACTGGCTGTGCACAAATGTGGGTCCCCTTGTCATTGTGCTGATTTGAATGCCTGCCACTGCTCAATGCTGATTACTTGGTTGATGAGCTCATTAAGCCTTGAACTTCATAGACAGGTGTGTCCATCATGAGATATAAAGGTATTTAAGGTGGTCAATTACAAGTTGTGCTTCCTTCCCTTTGACTCTCCTCTGAAGAGTGACAGCATGGGATCCTCAAAGCAACTCTCCAAAGATCTGAAAACAAAGATTGTTGAGTCTCCTGGTTTAGGTGAAGGCTACAAAAAGCCATCTCAGAGTTTAAAACTGTCAGTTTCTGTAACTGTAAGGAATGGAATCAGGAAATGGAAGGCCACAGGCACAGTTGCTGTTAAACCCAGCAGGTCTGGCAGGCCAAGAAAAATGCAGGAGTGGCATATGGGCAGGATTGTGAGAATGGTGACAGACAACCCACAGATCACCTCCAAAGACCTGCAAGAACATATCGCTGCAGATGGTGTATCTGGACATCTTTCTACAATTCAGCACAATTTGCACAAAGAACATCTGTATGGCAGGGTGATGAGAAAGAAGCCCTTTCTGCACTCACGCCACAAACAGAGTCGCTTGTTGTATGCCAATGCTCATTTAGACAAGCCAGATTCATTTTGGAACAAAGTGCTTTGGACTGATGAGACAAAAATGGAGTTATTTGGTCAAAACAAAAAGCCCTTTGCATGGCAGAAGAACCAAGAAAAACACCTGCTACCTCCTGTCAAATTTGGTGGAGGTCCCATCATGCTGTGGGGCTGTGTGGCTAGTTCAGGGACTGGGGCCCTTGTTAAAGTCGAGGGTCAGATGAATTCAACCCAATATCAACACATTTTTCAAGATAAAGTTTCGAGCATCAGTCACAAAGTTGAAGTTACGCAGGAGTTGGATATTCCAACAAGACAATGACACCAAAACACAGTTGGAAATCTACAAAGGCATTCATGCAGAGGGAGAAGTAGAATGTTCTGGAATGGCCGTCACAGTTCCCTGACTTGAATATCATCGATAATCTATGGGATGATTTGAAGCAGGCTGTCCATCACATTGAACTCAACTGGAGAGATTTTGTATGAAGAATGGTCAACAATACCTCCATCCAAAATCAGACACTCATCAGTCTATAGGAGGACAGCATCTAGAGGCTGTTAGATTAGCAAAAGGAGGCTCAACTAAGTATTGAAGTCATATCTCTGTTGAGGTGCCCACATTTATGCACCTGTCTCATTTTGTTATGATGCATATTTTCTGTTAATCCAATAAACTTCATGTCACTGCTGAAATACTACTGTGTCCATAAGGCATGTTGTATATTAAAAGGAAGTTGCTCAGCCAATGAGAAACAAAAATCCAAAGAATTAAGAGGGGTTCCCAAACTTTTTCATACGACTCTATATGTATATACAGTACATTTCTCTGCATTGGCCATCTAAAATAATGTTTTTCTCAGTAAGGAGTTCAGAAAATATAAGTGAAGACAGGCACACAACTGCCTACTTCATTCTCACACAATGGGAAGCGATTTTCACAGTCCAACTCCGCCAAGTGCACGCTATTTATAGCCGAAAGACAACAAAGTGAAGAGACGCCTTTCATGCCCTTCTATTTTAAAGATTCTAAAGTACAGCAATCAATTTGCAGTTCCTTTCCTGTCTCTGCATCTCTAAGCAGCAAGTTTCGCGTCTCGTGTCTGCCTGTCTGGAGATACCAAGTCAGCGTAGAGAAACGTCTGCCTCGCGAATCAATTAGCGGGCCTCACACTCTCGGCTTCTCACCTTCTCAGTCCTGCTGCCACTTTACAATATCAGCATTTCACAATCAAGAGATCCACAGATGACTATTGACACTTTCATTAAACGTGTGGAAGTGTAAAGTAGTTTTAGTCATGAGTTGAAAGCCCAACCAAAAAAAAAAAAAAAAGATGGACCCCCTCCCCCCCCCCCCCCCCCAGTTCACGTTTACCTGTCCAGATAAGTAACTTCATCCACTCACGCACTGTTAGAATCTCATGGGATTTGCCACATTCAGTGGTCTTTTTGGATTTTACGTTATGGGGGATTTTGTTGGCTGTCCTTCCCGAGCTTGACTTTGTAGAGAGAAGGCGTTCGGTGTGATCTTTATGGTTATGCTTTCAAAGCTCGGTCCCAGATGTCTTATAATTGTGTTTGTGGAAGTCGGGGAATACGATGAAGCTGAAGGGGGAAGCGGGGAAAAAATACATCTGGGACATCAAAGCGGATGTGACAAGACGTGACGTGACAACTGCTGAGAAGAAAAAGATGAACGTCCAGAACCCTTGGACAAACCCTGTCCACTATTTTATAATACTTTATGTCATAACATATACTACTGGATCAAGGGGCCTGCTTTATCTTCATCTCTTGTTGGCTGTGTTACCGTGGATGAGTTAGTTAACCTGCCAAAGACCCCTCTGTCAAAATATGAACACAGCTGGCTTGTAACGGAGACGGCAAAATTAATAGGAAAAGACACCTGTCCTGGGCTTAGTGATGGAAAAACATAGAAACAACTGTCATGTACCATAGAAGTGCCTTGAGGTGACATTCATTATGAAAGGCGCTATATAAAAGCACAAGGCTACATGGTGAACCCCCGTCTATGATGTACTTTGTTATCAAGAGTTACTTTGCTTGCCAGTCTTTAAATGTGTGGGAAGGTGAACACCATATGGATTAAGCAAAGGTGAATGGAAAAGAGTATTACTTAAAGAAAGCAGTGGCGCCACCTAGAGGCTAAATGGATAGTAAGCTGTAATGCTTGTGATTCAATCAACTGAGTGAAACTGTGCAGCCTTAAATACAGATGAGGTCAGTCATATAATGCCCCCACATCATGGAACACCCACAATGTCAGTCAGGAAATAACCATCAAGTGCCCAGGTACACTACGATTAAGATTAGAAATGTGGGACGGTTTATTTGACTCAGAGGGTGTTACGTGACTGATGTGACAGGCGCCCCGACATGTTGGGGAGTTACATGACTGACCTCACAGGTATTGTAGACTGCAGTTAGTCCCATCACGATTTGAAGAACATTTCAGAATCTTAGAGTCACAATGCCTTGCAGTGCTCACAATGTTACCATAATCCAGAAACCTCTTGGAATAATTTCATTATGAAAGGCGCTATATGAGAGTGAAGACATTACTCGTGATCCACCTGAGTGAGTCAGGTTACTGGTCAGGGAATAAATACGTAAAACATACAGAAAGAGACGCAGTGGAAAAGGGAAGTGCCCTGAGGTGTCTGTCATTGTGAAAGGCACTATATCAAAGACTACATGTCAGTCTTCTTTCTGTTTTATTCGATCTGTGGTTTCACATACCAGTGCTCACATACCTAAAACACGGAAACACTTGTAGTGTATGACTGAAGTGCCCTGAGGTGACTTTCATTAGGAAGGGCACTATATCAAAGGTCGCACCTCAGTCTTATTTCTGTTTTATTCTATCTGCTCTCACACAAGTAAAAAACAGAAAAATATGTAGATTACAACTGAAATCTCTGAAGGTGACGTTCATTGTCAAAGACACTATATCAAAGGTTTCAAGTCAATCCTCATCTCCTTTATGGTATGAGTGATTTCACATGCCATTTCTCAAATATCTAAAACATGGAAACCAGTGACGTGTTTCAAGGTGGCTTTTATTATATATAAAAACCCAGCAATGCCAGTTCAGTCAGTAGCCCTAATTGATTATGACATTGTGATTTGAGATACAGTGCCTGCCAGGTGTAACATGGTGCAGAATACGGACACAGTTGGACTGTTCTTGTGACGATGTCCCTCAGAGTATCTTTCATTTGTGAAAGTAGTGATATGGAAGTGTAAGGCTAGCTGTTCAACCCCTTTCCCTTGGAATCCCTGTGTGACCCTGACTGAGTCAATTCACCTCCTAGAACTTAGGCTATTAAAAGGCAAAACATACAACTACTAGCTGTCTTTCTATCACCATATCTGATTTATCATGTTATAATGACTCACTTCACATGTGCTGTCTATTGATAATATAGTGCTCTATCTATCTATCTATCTATCTATCTATCTATCTATCTATCTATCTATCTATCTATCTATCTATCTATCTATCTATCTATCTATCTATCTATCTATCTATCTATCTATCTATCTATCTATCTATCTATCTATCTAACCTAGTAAAAATGCATTGCATTTGTAATTCCAACAGATGGCGTATCACAAACATGTGTAGTAATAAACTGCATTAATACAAATGTAGGGCAGTGCAGTGGTAGCACTGTCACCTTGCAGCAGGGAGACCAAGATTCATATCCCAGGTCCTCTCAGCATGGAATTTGTATGTTCTACTCAGGTCAGTGTCCAAAGGCATGCTGGTTAGGTGAGTGTGTTTAGTGTTTTCCGTGTGTGTCCAGCTGATAGACCAGCACCCTGTTCTACCCTGGCACCTTCTGTTTGCTGAGATAGGTTCCACCACTCCACCACTGGTCTGGATTAAGTTACCAAGTGAGTGTCATTCCAGGACCCATTAAATATGATTTTCACCATTTGATTATATATTGACCAGCTACCTATCTAAGACTGGTGGAAATCTAAAGAATCAATGTTGACCTGAGGGTTAATGTTTGCTGTGCAGCATGCAATGCATACATCTCTGTTATGAGCCATTTGTTAATGGATTCGTAAAAGCAGTACTAATGTTTTTAATGTGCCATCTGTTGGAATGACAGAAACACAGCAACCAGATGGACACACAGATACTCTTCCTTTTACTGAGGTGGGATAGCTGTGCTACTACTAATGTTTTTAAAACACCATCTGTTGGAATGACAAATAGCAATGTATTTTATTGCTAGAAATGTTTGTGTTGCACCATCTTTTGAAATGACAGAGTCATAGCAACTGGACAGACACACAGTCATTTATCCTATCATTAAGGTGGATAGCTGTGCCAACCACCTAAGAAAGGATGAAACCTAAAAATATCAACCATATTTAGATAGATCAAGCATTAATTGATTATTAATTTATGGGACAAATAAATTATCTATCTATCTATCTATCTATCTATCTATCTATCTATCTATCTATCTATCTATCTATCTATCTATCTATCTATCTATCTATCCATTGTAAAAGAGGACAAAGACAGATAAAGGTCTGGGGTGACACCACAACCCTGTATATTGTAAACAAAAAAATAATAAAGTGCTTTTCAGCAAAATTAACGTCTCTCAAGATGCAACTCTGATGTTGACACTTCCAGTCTATCTATCATATAATGCCTTTCACATCTGTCTATCTATCTATTGTGGCAGACCCGGCCGGGACGCCTCTCCCTTTTATTGACCAGGGGAGCAAGTCTAGTCAGTACAGTACCTCCCTTGGAACACTAGATGGCAGCCCCCCTGGGATGCAGCGGTTCCTAGGACTCACGCAGGGCTTAATGGGAGTTGGAGTTGTTGCAGCCATGTTGGTTTCTGTGGGCGCCACCAGGGGGTGCTGTAGCTCAGCCCTACAGAGCAGCTCTTCCATCACAATCAGAAGTTCTTCTGGAAATAGGTCATCAAGCACCTGGAGCACTCATGGGTGTGTTATAAAAGGAGCAAGCAGCCACTACTCCGGAAGCTAGAGTCGGGAGGAGGAAGACAAAGCTTGCTGGAGGGAGAGTGGAGGAGAAAGAAAGAGAAAAGGAGAAAGAAAAGTTATCTATCTATCTATCTATCTATCTATCTATCTATCTATCTATCTATCTATCTATCTATCTATCTATCTATCTATCTATCTATCTATCTATCTATCTATCCCTAAAGTTCAATTCCAGGATCACAAATGGCCCAAGAGACACGTCAGTCTATTATTTTATTCTTTTGCAGGTTGAAGGTCATTCCATGTGACAGATTGCCAAAAAAGTGAACACTTGATGTTTATTTTCCTATCCAAATTCTTTATGTGCATTGAAAGTATCAGCGGCCCCAGGACTGACCCCTGCTGGTCACCCAATTCTGATGAGGTTCCTCACGCCATCACCCTCTGCTTCTTGTGTTTTAGTTAAATCTGCACCCATCTCCACACCGCACCCTGAACTCCCACTTCTTTTATTTTGATGCCCAACCTCTCAAACTATGAATTCGCTAACTGAGTGTAACTGCTAGATGTATAAAAGTCAGCTGATATTATACAGCTAGTGTCAGTTTGCCTGGTCCCTCAGTTATATGGCGTACACTGCAGGATTCTCCACAGCATTTCTAATGCTTATGATGAGCCACCTGTTGGAAATATAAAAAATGCGACTGGATTTATTATTCAGTGGAGGCTTTGAAGTTTTTGACTGTTAATGACTGAGACAGCTGTAGGCTCAGATTCACCCTGGGTCAAGATGAAATATACCGTATCACCTACTTTTGTTACGTCCAAATGATCAGCTTTATCCCTTTCCCCAAACCGTTTCAGACAGCTTTTTTTTTTTTTGCATTCTGTTTTTGGATGTGCCGATCTGCTCCATCGATAACACTGATGGACGTTAGTAACTGATCTGAGTCTGAGAACTGAGAGCTGAAAGGCTCCACTGTCTGGAACAGCCATTTCTCACATCTTTCTTAAGTAGATAGGATTATTTCATTTTCGGCTTCTATCTCATACAATCATCATAAGGTCATCTGATAAAAGGCAATTTTAGCCAGAGCTGTACAATGTGGTGATAAATGTAGCAGGCAGAATTATCATGTCGCTCAATCACTGGACTGAGCGGCAGTCACTCCTGGCAGGCAGTCTGCTTTTCCAGGATTTATGTTAACAGAGCCTCCCAAACGCTCCTTTGCCTTACGCTCCTTTTTCGTTTTTTAATATCTCAGTCTGCTTTGCACCCTGTGCTGCAGGGATAGCCCCCCACCCCTCCCACCTCCCACAACTATGATAAGGTGCATTAGGGTTAGGATTATTTAACTTTGGGAATTTCAGGCCGGATTCCTCCCTGGGGGTGCACTCTTTAATCCCCCTGATGCTCGAAGGTGAGGTGATTGCACTTTTTAACCATCACGTTAAGGTCAGGGTTAGGGCCATGTGAGATTTTAGAAAAAAAACTGAAGTAGCACAGACCCCCTGAGTGTAGGAGTGTGGGGGGGAAAGCCATCTGGCCCCGCAGATTCTTGATTTGGGTGGAAGGGGATTTGCTAATTGTGATGAATGGGCTCACAAGCGGTTAACACAGCTGTCCCTCAACAGGGCTCCGCACTTCACTTGACTCACTTATACTCACTGAGGATAATAATAATAATAATAATAGTTCTTTACATTTATATAGCGCCTTTCTCAATACTCAAAGTGCTTTACATATGGAGTGGGGAGCCATCTCAACCACCACTAATGTGCAGCACCCACCTGGATAATGTGACGGCAGCCATTTTTGTTCCAGGACATTCGCCATATATGAGCTGTTAGGTGGGGAAGTGGTGAGAGAACAATGGAAAATTAAAGAAAGGGGGTGATTAGGAGGGCCAGAATGACAAGGACGTGGAAGATAAAGGAGGGGAGGGGGTTCTAAAAGTGAGAGCGAGGGCAGTAAAAAAGGTCATAAGGGAGAAAGATAGTTACAGGGACAAAGAAGAATTGAGGAATTGGCCCAGAGCTGTGGTGGGGAGGCTTCACAGTCATGGAACCCCCATGGAGGAGCGAGGAGCACGAGGCTCCCAGGAGCGCTCACATGAAGATTGTGTTGTCCAAGTGACCCTGAAGACACCATTGAGGGCATGTGGAAGATAGAGCTGGGCTCAGTGCTGGTCCCAATCAGTAGTTGGGATGGGAGCCATAAAATGGCCGACTGCAGTTGCCAGGAGTCTTAGCCCAGATGAGTAGACTTGTGTGGTAGAGACAATGGATGGAGGACTGGAGTGACAATGTTGTGTGGAGGATCCCACAGGTTCTATTATTCCTGCTTTTAACTCTTTATGAATGAACATAAGAAATTTGACAAGCATGAGGAGACAACAACAACAACATTTATTTCTATAGCATGCTTTCATACAAAGGGTGTAGCTCAAGTGCTTTACAAGATGAAGAAAGAAACAAAGGAAAAACAAAAATTAAAATTAGGCAATGCTAATTAACATAGAATAAAAGTAAGGTCTGATGGCCAGGAAGGACAGAAAAAACAAACAAACAAAAAAAAAAACTCCAGACGGCTGAAGAAAAAAACAAAAAACAAAATCTGCAGAGGTTCTGAGGCCACAAGACCACCCAGCAACCACTGGGCATTCTACCTAACATAAATGATCTCAATCAGTCCTGATGGTTTTCAGGCTCCACGTGGAAGAATTAGATGATGATGGTCATGTGGACCTCTGGCCTTTAATCCATCAATGAAACCATTCAGTCCATCAAGCCCATGTGTTTAGCTAATAGCTGTCCAAACATCTACTCTGGATTCTTCCTGAAGGTTCTCAAGGTTTCTGCTTCAACTCCACATCTCAGTAGTTGGTTCCAGAGTCCAGAGTGTGTAAAGAAAAGCCTCCTTGGCTTCAGTCTTAAATGCTCTTCACCTTCATTTTTCACTGACGTCCTCCAGTCCGTGATTCACCATTAAGGTGAATGAATGTTGCCTGATCTCCTTCATCAATGCCTTTGAGGATTTTGAAGACCTCAATGAGGTCCCCACGCAGTCTCCACTGCTCAGACCTAACAGGTTTAACTCTATGAGTCTGTCACAGTAAGACATGTCTTGAAGTCTCATGATGCACTTGGTTGCTCTCCTCTGCACATTCTCAAGTGCTGCTATGTCTCTCTTGTAGTGTGGTGACCAGAACTGCACCCAACTCTCCAGCTGTGGACTTACGACTACATGATACAGTTTGAGCATAACGTCCCTTGACTTAAACTCTTCTTATGACATAACCTAATATTTAATTTGCCTTTTTAATCACTAATACACACTGCTCAGACAATGAGAATGTTGAGTTAACATAAACCCATAAATCCTTTTCACAGGTGGCTTCCTGAAACTGAGATTGTCTCCCATCTTGCATTTATAACTGACGTTCCTCTTGCCCACGTGTAGCACTTTACACTTTTCTATTTTAAACTCCATTTTCCTGGTGTTTGTCCAGTTCTGAAGCTTCTCCAGGTCTTTTTCAAATTCTTTTTCCTCCCTCAGTATCTCCCATCCCTCCAATTTTATTGTCATCTGCAAATTTGACAAGTTTATTAACTACACCAGAATCAATGTCATTAATATAAATCAGGAAAAAGTGGTGGTCCAAGGGCAGGCCCCTGGGGGATTCCAGTGATGAGCTCACTCCATTCTCCTCTTATCTACACTCTTTGTCTTCTGTCGGTTAACCGACTAGAGGTCCAGTTTTGTTGGTCACCACTGAGGCCTTCAGCTTCCCGTTTCAGAATTCATCTTCAGGGTGCGACGACTGGGTCAAAGATTTTTTGAAAGTCAAAGTCAATTCTGTTGTCTGCTTTGTTTTTGTCAATTATTCTTGTCGCATCTTCACAAAATTCTAAAAGACTGGTTTGGCAGGACCTTCCTCTCATAGACGCATGTTGGCTGTTTTTTATTATGACGGCAATCCCAAAAGTAAGGTCTCCTATTTTTTTAGAAATACAAACAACCGTTTATTTTCTATAATGTTTACATCATTTTAAAGGTTAAAGAATTATTCATTTTTCTGCATAATCACCATTTCGGTGGATGCATTTTTGTAGACGCTTTGGTAGTTTTAGAATGCCCATGTCATACCAGCTCGCCGCCATGTCCTTCAGGAAGCGCTGAACCTCATCTTTCACCTCTTCATTGGAGCAGAAACGCTTTCCGGAGAAATGTTCTTTCAACTTAGGGAACAGGTGGTAGTCACTGGGTGCCAAGTCCGGACTATAGGGTGGGTGGGTGATGAAGTTCCAACCACCGATCTTTACGCATGTTTTCCTTAATCTTCGCGACTGTCTCGTCAGAAATTGACGGTCTCTTGCGCGAACTTCGCACTTGGTGATAGCGTTCAACAGGAGCTTCATTTTCAAGGTCTGCCAAGCCAAGATTGAGCATCCCAGTGAAGCCGCACATGCTTGTTTGGGAGTGGAGGAAGCACCAATCACAACAGTATGGCCAACAGCCGTACGAACAGTTTCTCTACGTCCCCACTGCATTGGAGACCTTACTTTTGGGATTGCCCTCGTATATTATTGTCATTCTCTTTTATTTCTTATCATTGTTTCCATAATTCTGCATGGCATTAAAGTAAGACTAACTGCTCTTGTATCCACCATGGGGCGCTCTAGCTCCCCAAACCCAACACAGACAGACATGGGCACATGTCTCTGCCACACACAAGGCTTTGCTTCCAAGGGAGAAACTCTTTTCACCGGTCTCCCACCAGAACCAAGAACAGTACAATAATCACCATAACAAATATAACAGACAGCACTTTGTCTTTGCCTTCTCTCTGTGTCCTTCCTTCTTCACTCCTCCTGGCAAGCTTCACCCTCTCCATCCCGACTCTGACTCATGGAGCAGTGGCATTGGGCTCCCAGAGCACGTCCGGTGGCCCATTAGCTCAATACGGAAATACTTCTGGGTGAGATGGAAATCCAATGTAATAGCAGCACCCCCTGGTGGCACCCAGGGAACCCAACAGGGATGTGCTTGACTCCAACTCCCATGGTGCCCTGTGGGAACCTGTGGCACTGTTGCAATCCAAGCGTTCCAGGAGACGATAATGCCCAGTGTATGTTCTCTCTCCCTGGTCCTTCCAGTCTGAAGGCATCCCGGCTGGGTAAGGGCACTGGCCATCTGCCACAGTCTGTAATAATCAACAGGATCCATTTTGTCTCCCTTTCTTGAGGATTGGAGTCCCATTTGCAACTTTCCAGTTCTCCTTTCTGAAGTGACTGCTCAGATATGTCTAATAAGGGTTTGGAGATGACAGTTTTGATTTCTTTCGACACACTTGGTAAGATCCCCCTTCCCCCCATCAGATCCAGGGGTTTTATTGGCCTTCAACATATTGAGGGATTAAAGCGCATCTGACTCTTCTTTTCAAAAATCTATGGACTCAGAGCTTGTTTTTCACTTCTTTGTGAGGCTGCCTGCTTGTTTCTTCCTTTAAAAATTCTGGGGTGAAATATTTATTTTGTTCATTTGCAATTTCCTTCTCATTTTCAGTGATGTCTCCACTTATGATGCTAAGGTTTCTTAAATTCTCTTTTATCGTTTACTGGAATGGATTATTTATTAATGGTTTTACCTTCCTTGTAAGCTTTGTTTTGATTGGTTAATTAATTAATTAATAAACAAATCAATTAATTAATTAATTAATTAATTGATTGATTGATTGATTGATAGAGAAGACTTTGGACGGCACTTTATTTATTGGACACAATGCGTGTGCGTTGTGAGTGTGTGTGTTTGTGTTAAGTTAAATGCACTAAGCCCTTTCGAAGCACCAGCCTCTTATTCTTAGTGTCTCCTCGTTCACTGTTGTCCTTCTCAGTCTATTAGCATCAACGTCCCGGGTTCAATGACAATGCCAGCTGTAGGCATCACAGAATCAGGTTGACACACTTTCAGAAGGTTAATTTATTTATTTATGTATTTATTTATTCTGAGTAGCCCCCTTAACTTAATGTTTACCCCCAGAATTTTTTCCAACAACCTAATTGTTATTAGGTGTAACAGAAACAAGTAAACACGACAATGTCGGTATGATCACAGTAGGAGAGGTCTGTCGAGGGGTCACTGCTGTACTGATGCAGATTTAGGACATGCCATTCGTGTGACATAAGAACAGAAGAAATGTGTCAAACTGGACGGGACCCTTCAGTCCATTTGTCACCTGCTTGTTTAGCGAATAGCTAAACTGTCCCAACATCTCATCCTGATTCTTCCTAAAAACTGTGCAATTTAGCCAATATAAAATGTTACTTTTTGAAGTTGTTCAAATTGTTATTTATGCTTCTACAATCAAAAATGTGAAACCCACCGAACGTACTAATTCACTGCGTTACTAACTCTGTGACACAACATTAAGTAGTAGGGAACTATTAAGGGGGGCGGCACGGTGGCGCAGTGGGTAGCGCTGCTGCCTCGCAGTTGGGAGATCTGGGGACCTGGGTTCGATTCCCGGGTCCTCCCTGCGTGGAGTTTGCATGTTCTCCCCGTGTCTGCGTGGGTTTCCTCCGGGTGCTCCGGTTTCCTCCCACATTCCAAAGACATGCAGGTTAGGTGGATTGGCGATTCTAAAATTGGCCCTAGTGTGTGGTTGGTGTGTGGGTGTGTTTGTGTGTGTCCTGCGGTGGGTTGGCACCCTGCCCAGGATTGTTTCCTGCCTTGTGCCCTGTGTTGGCTGGGATTGGCTCCAGCAGACCCCCGTGACCCTGTGTTTGGATTCAGCGGGTTGGAAAATGGATGGATGGATGGATGGAACTATTAAGGGGTGGCAATGAAATCGGCCAGCATTTCCAAACCGTCACTGGCCCAATGAGGGGCCCGCTGAACTTGTGGTTAACCCATTTTGGGCCACTAGTGGGATTTTGCATGGGGGACCCTTGTAGTAGCCCCCACACTGTGTCACTGCAGTATTTAATTGGCTTTTCCTAAGCTTACATTACCCATTACTGTCTATAGGGGGTCACTGTATGCATGTTTGCCGTGGCCCCTTATAGTAGCCCAGATTTGGACCAGTGATGTATTTAATTGGGATTTCCCACTCCCACACTACATCATGGTCTTCCCACAGGGGGCCATGGTATTCATGTTTGCAGGGAACCATTATAGTAGCCCCTCTCCCTACCATTGGGCCAGTGATGTATTTTATTAGATTGTCCCAAGCCCACTCTGCCCAGAAGGCACTATGTGTATGTTTGCTGTAGCCCCTTATAGTAACAGTACCCCCTCCCCCCCATCACACACTGGGCCAGCTATCAATATAAATTCTTCTCAATACAAATTACATTTTGTGGGGAACAGCCCGGACACAGACAGGTAGACATGATGTTATCACCGTGCACACTTTATTATTCATATTTACTGTATTTACAGTGCACAATCCCAGTGCCTCAGCACCAATCACCCCTTAAGTCCTTGGTCACTCTCACAATGCCTTTACAGTCTCTGGTCCACCTCCACTCCTCTTCACCAAGCTTCGTCCTCTTCCACCCGACTCTTGTCCCTGACTGGAGGGAGGCGGCCCCTTTCATACACCCCGGAAGGACTCCAGGTGCATCCTGAGGGCTTCTGTAGCCACACCCCTGTGTGGCAGAAGCTCTAGTGGTGTAACCGGAAGTCCACCGGGTGTCCCCAATCCTCTTCTCCCCAGCACTTCCGGGTGTGGCGGAAGTACTGAGGTCCGGGGCTCCCAAGGCATCGGGGTGCTACAGGGTTGAGCTTCCAAGCTCTGTACCCGTGGTCCCCAGAGCAACCAGGGAGGATGCCCCCTCGTGTCCTGGAGGAGGCAACAAGCCCTCCTCCACTCCTCCTGGGCATCCCGGCCGGGCATGAACCCCCGCCGGGTACCACATTTTTTAAAAATTTTTTTGATTGATTTTTAAAGTTTGTCCCATTTCACTAATATGTGGGTGGAGCCACAGGGGACAGCTAGTTTTGAATAAGCTGAAGTCTTTAAATCATCAAGAATGGCCTAGGAGAGGTGACAGACATGTCCAATATTGCCATATTTAAAGAGTAAATATTTAAATCATAAGTACAGTGGAACCTCGGTTTGTGAGCATAATTTGTTCCAGAAACGTGCTCGCAGTCCAAAGCACTTGTATATCAAAGTGAATTTCCCCATAAGAAATAATGGAAACTCGGATGATTCGTTCCACAACCCAAAGCTATTCATATAAAAATCCATCCATCCATTTTCCAACCCGCTGAATCCGAACACAGGGGTCTGCTGGAGCCAATCCCAGCCAACACAGGGCACAAGGCAGGAACCAATCCCGGGCAGGGTGCCAACCCACCGCAGGACACACACAAACACACCCACACACCAAGCACACACTAGGGTCAATTTAGAATCGCCAATCCACCTAACCTGCATGTCTTTGGACTGTGGGAGGAAACCGGAGCGCCCGGAGGATACCCACGCAGACACGGGGAGAACATGCAAACTCCATGCAGGAAGGACCCGGGAAGCGAACCTGGGTCCCCAGGTCTCCCAACTGTGAGGCAGCAGCGCTACCCACTGCGCCACCGTGCCGCCCTATTCATATAAAAATGATTAAAACAAAATATAAAGTAAAAATACATAAAACAAATTAACCTGCATTTTAAATTTGAAAAGAATCATGTCTGGTGAGAGTGAGTTTCTAAACTCTTGTGGGATTCCACCCAATGGGACGACAAGCGGAAAAGTGTCCCAAAGCAATCGCAGTCTCCCAGCGCTGTAGCAGTCTGCCATAAAAGCGAATCCGAAAAGATTGCGGAAATGCTATAAGCGCCTGCCATTGATGAGTGTCCTCAAAGGTGGCACAGTGGTAGTGCTGCTACTTTGCAGTAAGGAGACTGTGGAAGATTGTGGGTTCGCTTCCCGGTTCCTCCCTGTGTGGATAGCGCTTTGAGTACTGAGAAAAGCGCTATATAAATGTAATGAATTATTACATGGAACAAGGAACATTATAAATGCGTGGGGCACAGTACTACTTGGCCACGACCCTGCCTGACTGCTGTGTCTGTGTATAGGAGAGCGGCAGATCCCGTTACAATAAATAACCGCGCTGTTGCTGTTTCAAGCTGAATAATGCTGGTGTTGCTAAAGTACTGAGACTCAGCTTCGTGTTTTAGGGTGCAAGACGGGGACTCACACGTCACAGCACACACACACACACATACACACAGTCACAATGCTGTAGTAAACAGTATACGCGTGTACGGATGTTGACTATATGAGTGAGGCACGCCGACTAAAACGGAGCATAGGAGACAATTGCCCACAATCGAGAGAGAAGAACCATCAGCTCAGTTGTTATCACGTGACACTCAGCAGACAAAGCGTATACATTGTGGCAGACAGCCGGGTCCCATGCCCGGCAGGGACGTCCCTGCTACTTATGTTCCGGGGGAGCAGCCATGGACAGCTCAGTACCTCCCCCGGGGTCGCTTGGTGGAAGCCGCCCTGGCCAACGGTGATTCCCCAACCTCCCGCAGGGCTCCATGGGAGTTGGAGTCCTCCACAGCCTTGGTTGGGGGTTCGGGTGGCCGCTAGGGGGAGCTGCATGGAGTCAGCAGCCAGGCTGGATGAGTCTTCAGCCCCACCTGGAAGTGCAATTAGGACCAGGTGGCACGCTTCCGGGTGGGCCTACAAAAAGGGCCAGCCACCACCACTCATAGAGCCAGGGTCGGGAGGAGGAGGACTACGCTTGCGGAGGAGTGGTGGTAAAAGAAAGGTTGTTGCTGTGTTGGACTAGTACTTTGTGGGACTGTGTATTGCCTGTGGGTCACGGGGAAGACGTGTGCCCATGAGTGAAGAAAAATAAAGGCTTTGTGCATTTATTAGTGCCTCTGTGTCCATCTGTGCCGAGTCGGGCGCCCGTATAGCACCTTTGTTACAACATACTACTCGTATTGCAAGACCTCGCTCGTTTATCAAGTCAAAATTTATTAAAAATTTTAGCTGGTCTTGCAAAACACTCGTAAACCAAGTTACTCGCAAAACGAGTTTCCACTGTTTCACAAATATCACTTTTAAGTAAGTGCCTTGAACATGGGAAAGGCGCTATATACTGTAAATAAAATGTATTATTATTATTCAGTGTTTGTTTCCTCTCGCGTGATGTCTTTACGGTTTTAGCTGGTAAATCCAGGCTACAACAAGAAAACCAAGTGATTTACCCCTAACACCTTTCTAAGGATGTGTGCAGGGCCCATAAGGGCAGTCTTTTGCACTTCACTCGCTGATGGATGGCCTGGGAGCATCTTCAAGTTTTCCTCATGATCTTTCTTTAATGTACCTAGACCTGGCACAGTTCTAATTTTACAGTTCCGTATCCTGCTAATCTCGATTTCCAAATCCTTGTATTTATTGATCTCCTCAGTTTCTTTTAACATGATGTTCAAGTCTTCTGGGACGGCTGTATCGATCAACAGGCAGGTTCTCTCTTTCTTCTTATTATGCAGCACAATATCAGGACGATTTGCTACGATTGTTCTATCTGTTGTTATTGGAACATCCCACCTGATGGTGATAGCGTTGATGTTCACGACCTTTTCGGGCTGGTGTTCGTAATGCTTGTTTGCCACTTGAGTGTACATAAGTGTACATAACTGGCTACTTTAGTATGTCTCTGTGTATATTCAGTAGGTGCAAGTGTTGTACAGCCTGCAACAATATGACTAATATGCCTTGGTACATAGTCAACATTTTCTATCTACTGGCTGTTTTAAGATGTTCTTCTGGTGGTACCTGGTGTTAAGTGCCTGGTCCTGTGCTGCCATAATTAAGCTTTCTGTCTCTTCTCTTCTTTTAGCCATTGCAAAGACGCCTGCATATCTACAAATGATCTTTCCAAGTCTCAAAAGAATTTTCCATGTAGTGGTTTGCTCTTCAGCAGTTCTATTTTATCTTTAAAAATGTTTTATACCTGAAGTTTCATAATAATAATAATAATATTTACAACTGTTTCCTTATTTTTTTTTTTTCAAGTTTTAATTCTCGCTCTCTGCATTTTAAAGATTCACTCAATGAAGGCAGGCTGCGCAGTGTGTAGCGCTGCTGCCTCGCAGTAAGGAGACCCAGGTTCACTTCCCGGGTCCTCCCTGCGTGGAGTTTGCATGTTCTCCCCGTGTCTGCGTGGATTTCCTCCCACAGTCCAAAGACATGCAGGTTAGGTGAATTGACGATCCGAAATTGTCCCTAGTGTGAGAGTGTGTGTGTGTCTTGTGGTGGGCTGGCGCCCTGCCCGGGGTTTGTTCCTGCCTTGCGCCCTGGTGTTGGATCCAGCAGACTCCCGTGACCCTGTGGATATACACTTAGGATATAGCGGGTTGGAAAATGACTGACTCTATGAAGGCATCAAATTATAATCTGACGTCTGATTGGTCAGCTCTATCGGCCCCCTTTAATGCTTCTGTTTTTTTTCTCCGACCCGTCAAAGCCGTTTCTTCTAGAGGGACACAATCTCAACTTTATAGCTACAGACGCTGCATTAAAAATCAAATTGCCATCTGCCTCAAGTGTAAGTGTTTGCTCACATGGTTATATTTCAGCTCTTCTGCCTCCCTGATTGGGGTTCAAATTTTTTGTGCCTGTTTGTTATTTGTGTTTATGTTAACATTCTGAATTATGTCAGAGATTTGGTATCACTTATGTATTTTAAATGTTTGGGGGTATCATTTGGTTTCTATGTGTATTACCTGCCCTTGTTATGTGCCTTGCGTTTTGTGAGTAGTCCCCTCCTCCAGAGGCGGAGCCACCTGCCAATCACTGCTCCGCCCTATACAGCAGTCCCTTGTGGTTCATTTCGAATGCAGTGGTGAGTCAATGAGTTTACTTCTGCTTTGCTGTGCTTTTGCTATTTTTAAATTAATAGATAGTTCGGTCCATTTTAATATTATTATTATTATTATTATTAATATTATTTTAAAAAGGCTTTATATTAACTTCACCTGTTTGTTGTCTGGTACAAATCTTGTAATCGATATTTAACCCACTTCCTCTTATCCAAATGACTTGAAATTTTGTACACTTACTCACTTCTGATGACAATACATGAATCAATAATTAGTTTCACTAATTGATTAATTAATTAAGAAATTAAATTTTCATATGAAAAATAGTTCAAGATTTCACCAATAGATGGCGCTAGTAACTGATAGAACTAAAACAAACTCAAGACTAAAAGGTTAAAAATAATATATATATATATATAAATACTTTTTAAAAACCACGCTTATATTAAGTTAAAAAGTGTACTAAAAAGTAATAAATAATTATCTCATACATCACTCATAAAATAAAAGCATGTGCACTTATCGGGATTAATAAAGTATCTATCTATCTATCTATCTATCTATCTATCTATCTATCTATCTATCTATCTATCTATCTATCTATCTATCTATCTATCTATCTATCTTTTCATCAATCAACATTCAAAAAACACTTCTTAAAATCTTAGCAAAAGCACCCACCTTTTATTTGGAGAGTTATGTATGAGAAACTTTTTACTTTTTACTACACTTTTTAACTTAATTTAAGCATGGTTTTTAAAAAAGTATTTATATATATATATATATATATATATATATATATATATATATATATATATATATATATATATATATATATATATATATATAATATCCTTGTTCTGTTCTTTTTTTTTTAATTTTGCTATGGGACTTGTCTGCCTTTGAGTCCCCTTGCTGTTAGCTCCTTTTTGCCTTGCATGTTCTACAGACCTTCATGTAGTTACAGAGCCTCTTTGTAATGATAAACAGTCCTTTTTTTATCCAGCCGGGGCTTTTAATGGGATTTCCCCTTATCTGTGCATCCTTCCTTTCTTGTTATTGTAGTGTAGACAGTTAATTAAAAATCTAATAGTAAAGCAGAGTTGGTGAGTTTGTTATTTTCATATTTTTGTCCATTTTTGATCTTTTGTTTTTTACTTTCCCTCTGGATTGTATCTTGGGACTTTTTCATCTTGGAGTCTCATTGCTGGCAACCCCTATTTGCCTTATGTGAGCTAAAGAGTTTTGTGTATTTATAGAGCATCTTTGTATTGATAAACAGTCCTTTTTTATCTAGCAGGGGCTTTTAAAGGGGTTTCTCCCTCTAGTGGGCATTTCTGGAATTTATATTGCTTCAGAACTCCTGGTAGTAACACATGAGACTGTGATGAACTGTAAATGAAGTAGGGCGTCGTTGAGTTTACTTGTGCTTTTCTGTGCCTTTGTTATTTCGACATATTTTTGTCCATTTTTGTTTCTTGGACTTTGCCACTGGATTGTGTTTTGCGACTTTTTCGGCTTGGAATCCCCTTGCTGGCAACCCCTTTTTGCAATGTGTTCTTCTTCACAGCTTCAAAGAACATTTTTGTGATAATAAATCTTTTACTCTATATGGCACTTTTTGTATCTAGCTAGGGATTTTGATGGGATTTCCCCCACTAGTGGTAATTTTTAAACATACTTTTATTATTTTGTGCTTTGGGTCCCCTAGCCATAACATAGATGACTGTGATGAATTATAAATGAACTATATCTGTGCATCCTTTCTTATGCGTTATCTAAATGTATACTGTTTGTTTAAAATGACCAGAAAATTTACAGCTTAACAGTAAAGTAACTGGAGGCAGTGGGACAAGACAACACACCCGGGATTAAAGCTTTTAGGCCAAGACATCCATCACCAATCATCTGAGCGTAACAGCCAGAATTTATTGCCTGACTATTTTGTGTTATTCTGTTGCTTTTCATAACTTTCAATTATTATTTATCATGGACCATTTCTCTTGGTTCTGTTTATTATTTTCTACAGTTATTGTATTCCATCCCTTTAAATTTGTTTATCAAATATCTCTGTGTAATAATTTGTTCCACTGTGCTCCTTGTACTTTGTGGGTGGAGCCCATACAGGCGGGGCCAACACTTGTCAATCACTCCTATGAACCGCCCTCCTCCTTAAAAATCCAGAAGGACTTCCACACTTTCTTGTGGTTCATTTAAGATCCGCTAGGGATTTTGTCCATTTCTGTTCGGTCTTTTTAACTTTGCTATTGCATTGTGTCATGGGACTTGTTTGCCTTGGAGTCCCCTTGCTCTTCCCGATGAATTCTCAAGCATACAATATTAGATTGGACACCCTACCTTTTACCATAGCAGATCAGTTTAAATACCTAGTGGTAATATCACTAGTAAACATAAAGCTCTTTATTAACAAAATTTTGCCGTCTGTATGGAAAAAATTAAGCAATACTTGCATAGATGGTCAACCCTTCATCTCACTCTAGTTGAAAGAATTAATGTTGTTAAGATGAATATCCTTCCTAAACTTCTCTTTTTATTTGAAAACATTCCAATATACATCAATAAATAATTTTTAAAGCAAATTAGATTCAACCATAACCTCATTTATTTGGAACCTAAAACATCCACGTATCTAATGAGCGATCCTACAAAGACCTAAGACAGAAGGTGGCATGGCTCTACTTAACTTTCTGTTTTATTACTGGGCAGCAAACATACAAACAATAAAAACCTGGACACAAATAGATGAACATACACAGGCTTGGTCAGGAATAGAAGTAAAATCTTGCAGTACTTCTTAATATTCCCTGCTTTGTGCCCCAATAAATGCAAGTTATCGCCAAAATACTAATACAGTAATCCCTCCCCCATTGCGAGGGTTGCGTTCCAGAGCCACCCGCGAAATAATAAAATCCACGAAGTAGAAACCATATGTTTATGTGGTTATTTTTATATATTTTAAGTCCTTATAAACTCTCCCACATGGTTTATAAATATTCCCTGTACAGTTATACAGCATAAGCCCTTTATATTCTCTTAATTATTAGGTAAGATTTGTTGAAATTATGTATGTAAACACAGTTTATATGCTACTCAGAAACATACGTATCGTATATCATTGAGGAGTTTTATTTAATACGTAATACAGTTTTAAACATATTGTAATTGAGTAGGTAATATAAAAATACGTGCAAAATCTATAACATGTAAATGCTGTACATAAAACCAAAATGTTATTTTAAAGATACTGTAGAGCGTCTCCGATATCACATTTGTTACAGCCATTACGATAGACAGGCCACCGGCAATGAATACCAACAATGCAAGGAAAAAATTGTATAAAATGTGTGCACAGTTACAATAAACGTACATACATGTACTAAGTACGTAGAAAAATAGTTTTGGGTACTCACCATCTTGTCAGATAACGATGACATTTACTGCACCGTCACAGCTGTTCTAAAGGAGCCTCTTCAGGCGACTGTGTAGCACCGCCGTCGTCTTCTTCCACTGAAGGCGTACTAAGCAGTGTTTTGCGTGTAAGGAACATCGTGATGGGCAGTTGCTGGCCCTGCTTTTTTCACTTGTGTAAAGAGGTTCCTATACACTTCCATGGCGCCGTCAAGAGCATTTTTAAATTGCAAAGAACGAATCATTTGCGGGTCCCATTCTTCAACTGATGTCTGGAGATCTTTTGCCATTCGTAGAATGGTCGCGAGACGCTCAAGAGTTAGCTCAGCACCAAGGAGCTTAACCGCGTGCTCTGATTGGGTAGCTTCTCAGCCATCCGCCAATAGCGTCCCTTGTTTGAATTCAAATGCGTCCCTTGTTTGAATTCAAATGGGCCAATCAACTGAGGAAGCAAACGTACTGTAGACCGCAGACATCCGCGAAGCAGTGAAAAATCCGCAATATATAGTCACATGTGCTTACATTTAAAATCCGTGATGGAGTGAAGCCACGAAAGATGAAGCACGATATAGCGAAGGATCACTGTTACCCAATTGTGCTTCACTCACTCAGAATATGGAACCAATGTAGAAAGCATTTTAAGATGGAGAATCTTTTATCTGTGGGACCTCTGCATGAGAATCACCTTTTTCAACCCTCGCAAACATATGCAGTTATTAATGTCTGGAAAACATTTGGGATTAAATCACTTAAGTGATTTGTACATAGACAAAGTCTTTGCATCCTATGAACAATTATAGTCCAAATTTAATTTTCCAGCAATACATTTCTTTCACTATCTTCAAATTAGAAACTTTGTTAAACAGAACCTGCCCGATTTTCCTCATCTCGCATCCTCCTCTATGCTGGAAAAAATATTGCTTAGTTTCGAGGACTCAGACAGCATTTCTGCAACATATAGAATTATTTTACAGTCCTTCCCTTTCAGAGATCTAAGAGGACAGAGGGAAAAGGATCTCTCACTCAAAATATCAGAAAAGGAGTGGAAGGTAGCAATGCAGAGAATTCACTCGAGCTCCATATGTGCAAAGCATACACTTATTCAACTCAAAATTATATATCGAGCACATCTGTCTTGCTTAAAACTGTCCAAAATGTTTCCAGGGCAAGATCCAACCTGTGAACGCTGCAATCGAGCTCCAGCCTCACTAGGCCTGATGTTTTGGGCCTACACTAAATTAACATCATTTTGGACAAAATTTTTTAAGTGCCTTTCAGACAGTATGGGGGTCACAATCCCTCCTACCCCATTAACAGCTGTGTTTGGTGGGCTCACAGATGGCCTTAAAGTGGAGAAGGACAAACAAACTGGGATTGCCTTCACAACTGTATTGGCACGCAGACTTATTTAGTTAAACTGGAAGAATCCTAACTCTCCTCTTTTAAGTCAGCGGGTAACTGATGTTTTATAGTATCTGAAATTGGAACAAATCAAACTCTCACTTAGAGGATCTGTGCAGAACTTCTTCAACACCTGGTAGGATCTAATTAATAATATTTTAGAATAAGCTCTTAAAGCACTGAAGAAGTAGATTCTCCTATTAAACTCATCAATTTATTTATTTTTACTAGCTTTATGTTTTAATAATAAAAAAAGGCGCCTTTATGAGAACTCAAGGACACCGAACAAACAATAAATAAATAAATAAAAGACACATTATAAACAACTTAAAACATCAGAAAATATAAAAAACAAAACCAAATAAAGCCACTGTAATCACTGTAATGTGACCTCAATGTCGTGCGGCCCTTCGAACATTTAAAAGCCTGTACAGCAGATGTCCTACTCTTTGTCTATTATTTCCGGCCCCGGGGGTGGTTAAATCTCTTGGTACAAAGTCTCATCTCACGGCACGTGAGTTCTTGATATTTTTTAATTAACAATTTAAAAACAGAATACGAATCTGAAAATCTAACAACATCACATTACAGTTCAATACATTCTGAAAAGAATGATACCAAACATACAGTCATATGAAAAAGTTTGTGACCCCCTCTCAGCCTGCATAATAATTGACTCTCCTTTCAACAGTAAAGATAACAGTGGTATGTCTTTCATTTCCTAGGAACATCTGAGTACTGCGGTGTTTTACGAACAAAGATTTTTAGTGACGCAGTATTTAGTTGTATGAAATGAAATCAAATGTGAAAAACTGTCTGTGCACAAATGTGGGTCCCCTTGTCATTGTGCTGATTTGAATGCCTGTCACTGCTCAATGCCGATTGGTTGGTCAATGAGCTCATTAAGCCTTGAACTTCATAGACAGGTGTGTCCATCATGAGATATAAAGGGATTTAAGGAGGTCAATTACAAGTTGTGCTTCCTTCCCTTTGACTCTCCTCTGAAGAGTGACACATGGGATCCTCAAAGCAACTCTCCAAAGATCTGAAAACAAAGATTGTTGAGTCTCCTGGTTTAGAGGAAGGCTACAAAAAGCCATCTCAGAGGTTTAAACTGTCAGTTTCTGTAACTGTAAGGAATGGAATCAGGAAATGGAAGGCCACAGGCACAGTTGCTGTTAAACCCAGCAGGTCTGGCAGGCCAAGAAAAATACAGGAGCGGCATATGAGCAGAATTGTGAGAATGGTGACAGACAACCCACAGATCACCTCCAAAGACCTGAAAGAACATCTGGCTGCAGATGGTGTATCTGGACATCGTTCTACAATTCAGCGCAATTTGCACAAAGAACATCTGTATGGCAGGGTGATGAGAAAGAAGCCCTTTCTGCACTCACGCCACAAACAGAGTCGCTTGTTGTATGCCAATGCTCATTTAGACAAGCCAGATTCATCCATCCATCCATCCATTTTCCAACCCGCTGAATCCGAACACAGGGTCACGGGGGTCTGCTGGAGCCAATCCCAGCTAACACAGGGCACAAGGCAGGGACCAATCCCGGGCAGGGTGCCAACCCACCGCAGGACACACACAAACACACCCACACACCAAGCACACACTAGGGCCAATTTAGAATCGCCAATCCACCTAACCTGCATGTCTTTGGAATGTGGGAGGAAACCGGAGCGCCCGGAGGAAACCCACGCAGACACGGGGAGAACATGCAAACTCCACGCAGGTAGGACCCGGGAAGCCAGATTCATTTGGGAACAAAGTGCTTTGGACTGATGAGACAAAAATGGAGTTATTTGGTCAAAACAAAAAGCGCTTTGCATGGCAGAAGAAGAACACCGTATTCCAAGACAAACACCTGCTACCTCCTGTCACATTTGGTGGAGGTTCCATCATGCTGTGGGGCTGTGTGGCTAGTTCAGGGACTGGTGCCCTTGTTAAAGTCGAGGGTCGGATGAATTCAACCCAATATCAACCAGTTCTTCAGGATAATGTTCAAGCATCAGTCACAAAGTTGGAGTTATGCAGGGGTTGGATATTCCAACAAGACAATGACCCAAAACACAGTTGGAAATCTACAAAGGCATTCATGCAGAGGGAGAAGTAGAATGTTCTGGAATGGCCGTCACAGTCCACTGACTTGAATATCATTGAAAATCTATGGGATGATTTGAAGCAGGCTGTCCATCAAATTGAACTGAACTGGAGAGATTTTGTATGAAGAATGGTCAACAATACCTCCATCCAGAATCAGACACTCATCAGAGGCTATAGGAGGACAGCGTCTAGAGGCTGTTAGATTAGCAAAAGGAGGCTCAACTAAGTATTGATGTCATATCTCTGTTGGGGTGCCCACATTTATGCCAATGAGAAACAAAAATCCAAAGAATTAAGAGGGGGTCCCAAACTTTTTCATATGACTGTATATATATATGTAGGTTTTAAAATAAGCCTGATTTAAAGCGTGACATAAAAATATCACATATAATCGTTGCACCAAATCGTTGCACTTTTAGGCTTAGGATTTTATAAATATTTAGTAGATTATTATTATTATTATTATTATTATTATTATTATTATTATTATTATTATTATTATTATGTGACAGAAAGCCAATTTGAGGATCTTACAGGGTCAACATGTGTGTGTTGATGTTTGACGAATGGTTCGATGTGGTGAAAGAAAATGCCGACATATAGATGCATTCATGGTGCTTTGATATTCAAGCATCGCATATTTCATCCATCCATCCATTTTCCAACCCGCTGAATCCAAACACAGGGTCACGGGGGTCCGCTGGAGCCAATCCCAGCCAACACAGGGCACAAGGCAGGAACCAATCCCGGGCAGGGTGCCAACCCACCGCAGGACACACACAAACACACCCACACACCAAGCGGGCCAATTTAGAATCACCAATGCACCTAACCTGCACGTCTTTGGACTGTGGGAGGAAACCCACGCAGACACTGGGAGAACATGCAGACTCCACGCCGGGAGGACCCGGGAAGCGAACCCGGGTCTCCTAACTGCGAGGCAGCAGAGCTACCACTGCGCCACCATGCCACCTGCATCGCATATTCCCCATCGTAATAACACGATACATTTTAAAAGTCTCACGTACCGTCTTCTGTGCTGTCTTTTTTTTTTTTGCACCTTCACAACATCATCAAAATGTATGGAGGCGTATTTGAGCCACAGAGAGAAAAAATTAGGGACACAGTGAAAAGGTGTATTTTGTGATTAAAATAGGAGATTTCGGCTTTAATTTCGAAATTTCCATTTTAATCCAGTAGTTTAATTTGTAATTAAAGTTGACTGTCGTAAACACCATCTTGAAACCGACCCAGTTGTTAATCGCTACTTGAACTGACAGCAGCAGCAGGCAGCAATTGCCACACAGAGCACATTACATTTATGATATTCCAGCTCTCTGAATATATAGAATCCTTAGATTTATACTCGATATCACTTTAAATGATGAAATGCATTAAATTATGTATGTTACATTTTACAGAAAAGTCGTTAACTTCATTTAAATAATGAATACAGCTAATAATTATACATGTGTGGGGGGTACATGGTGGCGGAGCGGTGGCGCTGCTGTCTCGCAGGGAGTCACGTCGCTGGTATTCCCTGCCTGAAATTTGCATGGTTTCCTGCTGGGTTTCCACAGTGTGCTCCTGTTTCCTTCCAAAGATATTAAGGTTTAGGGATTCGGTGACTCTAAAATGACACTAGTGAATGTGTGTGCTTGTGTTCCCCTTGCGATGAGCTGATGCCCCATCCAAGGATTGTTTCTCCTTGCTCGAATGGGTGCATCCCTGCAGTGATGGATGTAATCATCAGACATCCAAACTTTTCAGAGATATTGTAGCAAGGTGTCCTCAGAATTTATTGAATGTTTTGGGCAATTCACAACACAGCAAAGCCAAACCTTGTTTTCTCACTATGAAAATATATCACACCACCACCTGGTGGATTCTTCCAGATTTACATAAAGTCAGGGCCGGATTTATATGAAAAGAGGCCCTAGGCTATTCCACTTATGAGGCCCTTTCACCTTCCATTTTTAAGTTTGTAAATTACATGAGAGATAATAAAATACGTAATACGCGTTGATCTTAACCAATACATTTTTATGTCTGTTTATTAGTCATATGCGTAGAATTTCTCCTTATTTTCGGTTCAGTGTTTTAGTGTTCACTGTTTTTAGAATAGTGTAATTTTAATTTTGCTAACAATTTGACTGTAGGCTCCTCTTGATCTTGAGGCCCTAGGCTGAAGCCTAGTTAGCCTATAGGAAAATCCAGCCCTGCATAAAGTACTAAGTATGAACCATACAATGCTTCCGTAGCAGAAGCGTCTGCAGGAGAACGTCATGTATAAAGCCGGCCTTAGACCAGCTGATGTTCTGGTGTCTGAAACTACAACGAGTGTAGTTAGACTGAAATTCACATTGCCATGGGAGAACTGAATGGAGGAGGCCTTTGAGCAAAAGAGAGAGAAGTGCGACTGCAGCAAGCAAGGCTGGAAGGCAAGGTGTTTGACTATGGAGGTAGGATGTAGAGGCTTTGCAAGACAGTCTCTCTGCAGGGCTTATACTGAACTAGGCATCATAGGCAAGAGGAGGAGAAGGGCTGTCTATAGTAGCACTGAGGCAGCAGAGAAAGCCACTAGGTGGTTCTGGCTCAAGAGAACAGATTCGTGGGCAAAGGCAGCTAGGGCACAAGCTGAGGCTTCATCAACCTCTGCTGGGTGGCCTGAGTGAGTCTGTCTGACATTCGAAGGACGTGAAACACCCAGTGACCTCAGGGAACATCATTGACGATGTGCTCTAGCTTGCACAAGAAGATGAATCATAGCAATGCACATACATCCTGACTTTGCTATGTATTTATATTTTCTATTATATTTCCCTTCTATTAGTATTATTTTATTTTAAAAAATACTATGTGAGGTCCAGCAGCTGTTGGCGAAGAAAGATTCACTGATCTTGACTTTGTCGATGATGGTGTGATCTTCACAGAGTCAATGGAGGTTCTGATTGGGGCTCTCAAGAGACTGAGTATCTATCTATCTATCTATCTATCTATCTATCTATCTATCTATCTATCTATCTATCTATCTATCTATCTATCTATCTATCTGTCTGTCTGTCTGTCTGTCTGTCTGTCTGTCTGTCTGTCTGTCTGTCTGTCTGTCTGTCTGTCTGTTTATTATATAGTGCCTTTCACATCTATCTATCTATCTATCTATCTATCTATCTATCTATCTATCTATCTATCTATCTATCTATCTATCTATCTATCTATCTGCCTGTCTGTCTGTCTGTCTGTCTGTCTGTTTATTATATAGTGCCTTTCACATCTATCTATCTATCTATCTATCTATCTATCTATCTATCTATCTATCTATCTATCTATCTATCTATCTATCTATCTATCTATCTATCTATCTATCTATCTATCTATCTATCTATCTATCTATAGTACTGAGTGGCTGGGTCCCATGCCCGGCTGGGACGTCCCTGCTGCATATGTTCAGGGGGAGCAGCCATGGGCTCCTCACTACCTCCCCCGGGACGCTTGGTGGCAGCCTCCCTGGCTGACGATGGTGCTTCAGTTTCCTGTAGGGTTTCATGAGAGATGGAGTTCTCCACAACCCTGTGAGGATTTGGGGTGGCCGCCAGGGGGTGCTGCATGGATCCCGGACCCCACCTGGACATCTCTATAGCCCCGCCCGGAAGTGCAATTAGCTACAGGTGATCAAGCACCTGGAGAACTTCCAGGTGGGCTATAAAAAGAGCTAACATCCACCACTCAGGAGCCAGAATCGGGTGGAAGAGGATGAGTTTGCCTGGGAGGAGTGGTGGTGCCAGGGGAAGAACTGGTTTGTCTGTTTAAGTGCTTTGGGACTGTGTTGGGCGTGTGGGACACAGGGAAGACATACCCCACGGCTGAAAAGAAAATGAAAAACTTTGATTTTAGCACGTGCCTCTGCGTCAGTCTGTGTCGGGTCGGGTGCTATAGAGCGCCTTTATCACACTATCTATCTATTTTATTGTGCCTTTCATATCTATCTATCTATCTATCTATCTATCTATCTATCTATCTATCTATCTATCTATCTATCTATCTATCTATCTATCTATCTATCTATCTATCTATCTATCTATCTATCTATCTATCTATCTATCTATCTATCTATCCATGATTGTTGGATGAAACACACAGATAGATGGACAAACAAGAATGGCACTATATAAAAAGAGAAAGATGGATATATAAGAAAGGCGCTATATAATAGGCACATAGTACCTTTCTGTTCTTTATCTCTCTGTCGCTTACATAGTACCTTTTCTGTCTATCCATCAGTTTGCCTCTTAAGTAGCGACTTTCTTATCTATCTAAGAGACAGACAGACAGACACAATATAACAGACCGGTAACTATTTGAGTGGTGCTCTTCTGAGTTCTTATTCGGGGGGCCTGCCAGCTGCCTGTGCTGTCCTGTTGGATTCCAACACACATGAGGACATCTGCACTTGGCACATCGCACAGAGCGCCGCGATGCTGCCGAGTGCCACAGATCCCAGCTGGACCCGCTCACAAAGTGCCAGTGCCATGTGATCGCAGTGTTTCAACTTGTTATGCAACCAGTGCAAAGTAATGAGCCTGTGTGAGATGAGTCTGTGTAATTATATATTCAAAACACCCACTTGTGCCGCTTACTTTCACAGTTCATATTCTATGTGGTAAATAAATACTGCTGTTAATGAATTTATATTAAACTCTGAAGGAAGTCACACGTTTTGCCTGCCTCGCTTGCTCACTCGCTTGTTCACTCTTTGCCACAATGCCTGACATGATGCAGTTATGGAGTTTTAATAAGAAAAGCCAAGTCCCTGACTGTCAGCAGCATTCATCGTTCACCTCACCCTTCCCCTCTTCACCACAAACCTCACATTTTGCCTTTTTAGAAATGACCCTCAGTCTTTGTTTTTTCACCTTAATGTTTATATTTTTAATTGGTGAATAATGGTGTGGGTGAAATAAGTCACATCCAGAGAACTGTGAAAAATATATGAATGTATAAATCCTCAAAATGTCCAGCAAGGAACAGACTGTCAAGGCATTCAGGGGGTTGTCAAGGATAAGAGCTGGCATGGCATGGAGTCAAGACAGATGTGAAAACAGCCTTTCTTAGACAATGAGAGCAAATATCAACCATTAGAGGGCGCTAACCCTGGAGCTGTTGAAGTAGATCCTTCAATATGACGTTAGCACCATTATGTTACTTTACACAAATGAACAATACCTGGCAGATCCACTGCTGGTTTACCCCATCTGGATCTTGAAATAGGAGCCTCAAGTGGGCACTGTCAACGGGCACATGCAACTTTTGATAAGGTCTTACAAGACCCTGGAAAGGAGCCCATGACAGTGAAGGAAGTGAATGTGATGAAGTGTAACTGGTTATGCCTGATTTTATATTTTTTGTGTTTAAAATATGGAACTGCCAAGGGGCGGGGTCAACATGACATCACAGCTGAAGAACCGCCCCCAGTCTTTACGTTCAGGCTGTGGGTTAAGGTGGCCTCAGGGCCTCAATGGTTGTTGTGGAGTTTGGATCATAATTGTATGTGCAGTTAGGATTTTCTGGTTTTGTGCATCTTCAGTTTTGCAGATTCTTCCATTATGGACTGGACTGGTTTGGTTTAGGTGGTGTTTTTAGACAAACCTATATTGCCTGCTTTGGTTGGGAAAAAAAAAAATATGGAGCATTGTTTTGTCTTTTCTCCTTAAAGTCAGAGGTTTATGGTTTCCTCTCTCTTGAAAGTCTTTTTTGTTTTTGAGGTCTTAATACTATTAAAGCCTGAGCCCCATTGTTAAAGCCTGCCCTTTTAGCTCAGGGACAGGCTGCCTTGGGTGATGTAGACCTAGAGATGCCCTGGTTTGGCTTTGAATAATTTTGAGGCCTGGTCTCATTTTTTGCCAGTTTTGTATTGCTGTATCATGACAGAGTGGTCTTTCCAATAGTGTGTTTTGTGGTAAGGCCCAATTTGGCAGTATACTGTATATACATACACATTTTATATATATATATATATATATATATATATATATATATATATATATATATATATATATTGTGATGGATGGCCAGCAGCTCAACCTGGCTGACACACCTAGGATGCTAGATGGAGACTTCTCTGCAGCTGAGAGGTGCCCCGGATTCCCACAGGGCACCATGGGAGATGGAGTTCGGCTTCACAGCCCTGCTGGGTGCCGTGTGACACTGCAGGTAGACGCGGGAATTTTTTTGTTTCCCATGTTATGGGAATGGAAGAACAGAAGTACTTCCAGGCTGAAGAAAATACAAGTCTCCATCTGACCCAGAAGTGCTAATGAATCATATGGACAGAAGGACAGGAGCACATCCAGGTGAAGAACTATATTAAGGACTATGGAAGACCCAGCAAGCGAGCCGGAGTTGGGAGGAAGTGTGGTAGAGCTGCTGGGAGGAAAGGAGGAGAATTGTGGTGTTGAATTATTGTGTGATTATTATAGTTACTGCCTGTTTATTGTGGTGGAGGTGCTTTGGGGTACTTTACAGAAGAAAATTAAAATATTTCTTAGTGCTTTTAAACCTGTGTCTGCAGCTGTCTGTTGGGTTTCACTGGGCAACAGCGCCCTCAAGCGTCCACTTATATACTGTATATCCTTATATATAATTTGATAGTATCCGTATGTATGGTGTTTGCATCAATACCTCGACTCAATACAAGTTAGAAGCATGAGTAATGACGGATGGGTATTAACAACGGTCATTGTTTCAATTTTAGCCAATCTCAGATCTAAAATGAGTAATGATCACAACGCAGCCACAACAGCAGCGGCCATGGAAAGGATGCGTAGGAAATGGAGTCACTATGAACGACGAGGAACGTAGACTTGCTAATGTGACCAGACGTACACAATGTGCACAACAAACAGATGAGCAGCGTGCGGCTACAAATGCTACTAACACTGAAAGAAATCGTGCCAGCCGTACACAAGTGACTGAAGAAGCTCGAGCAGCCACAAATACAGCACGGGTTGAAAGACATTGAGCAGCCTGTGCCTTGCGGCGTGAAAATGCTCAGTGGTACAGCATTGCCATGTGCAATCACACAGATATTATTGAGGACGAAGTTCCAGAGCACCACTCTGGCGCATTTGACAACCTGTGCAAACATTGTAACTCATTCAACTTCACCTGTGAGAACAAGCAAGGTGGAGAATACAATTGCTGCCATAAAGGTCGAGTTCGAATTAACCCTTACAGATACCCTGACAGGTTTAAGAACCTGTTGACATATTTAGACCCAAACTCCAAGCACTTCTTGGAAAATATCAGAAAGTACAACAGTGCATTAGCCTGTGCATCCATGGGCGCACAAATATCCCTGCCTTCAGACCATGGTCCATATTGTTACAGAATACATGGCCAAATATACCATCAATCTGGACCCTTGCACCCCAGAGAGGGTGAAACACCAAAATTTGCTCAAATCTATATATTAGAACAAAATCATTTCAGGGACTTAAAAAAACAAATAATTCTTTGCAGAGAAAGTATTGATTTCACAAACGTAGAATTTGTAGCCTGATTCGATTGGGCTCCCAGTGGCTAGTATATATATAATTAAACCATCGCTACACCCTCCTGATTTATTATCATTTAATGTTTTTGTGCCATGGCTGAGGCCTTGTTGTTGATCACAAATCCTATTTTTGACCAGTTTCACTTTCCATGAACAAGTCCTTCAAATCAAAGGGGATGGGGTAACGGTATCCTTTACTCACTTATTTATTCAGTCTGTCATGAGAAGCTGCTTCATTTTCATGATGTCGAAAACCAAGGAATTTACACTGTATGCCCACAAATATGCAGACAACGGTCCAAATTAATGAGATGAGGTGTTTCATTCTTAACAGGTGCTTCAAATCACCATGGAGTTGTGTCATCTACATAGACCAGCGTTTCTCAACCTTTAAGTATTTGCGACCCGAGTTTTCATAACAGTTTTAATCTCGCCCATAAACGTTTTTTATTTGAAAGGAGCCCACTAATACCAATTTGTTCTTTTTTAATTAATGATATATCATGGATGTATATTTTATTATACCTACTTAACTACCTACTTATTGACATTTATCTAACTCTATATTTATTTTTCTAGTATCAGAATGTAGTTTAAGTTAATTTGTTTTGGTTTCAATAGATGTATTTTCATATTTTCGATTCTTGTTTTCTTTTTTTTCACATCTTTGCGCCCCCCTTTTTGTTACTTTGCGCCTCACAGATTGAGACCCACTGCCATAGACAGACATGTAGATATGATAGACACTATTAGAGAGACAGAAAGATTTGAAAGGCACTATATGATAGATAGATAGATAGATAGATAGATAGATAGATAGATAGATAGATAGATAGATAGATAGATAGATAGATAGATAGATAGATAGATAGATAGATAGATAGATAGATAGATAGATAGATAGATAGATAGATAGATAGATAGATAGATAGCTGAGACACTGGAAACTCCACAATCCCATTGGTGCAAGAGGCCTGTCAAGGACAGTTAGAGTTGGATATAAAAGACTACAATAGGCACGCTGGTCTCTCTCTGCCAATTTCCATTTGGTGGAGACCATCTAATTTTCAGACAGGCCATGCTGCCTGTTTCTGACTTATTATTTGCTTCATGTCTTAATCCATGGTAACTTACAACATAGGGTTACTATTGTTTTTGTTTTACCATGGCCTGTCATGGAATTACCTTTGATTGGTTTCTCTAGCTGTCTCCCATGTGCATGTGTGTGACCAGGTATAAATGAGAAGCATGGTGGCCCTAGTAATGCCACTCTGCTCACCTCTGTGAGGGACGATAGCAGAAGAGCAGGACAAATTTGAAAACTGTCATGCTTTATCACACCTGGAAGCGACACCTGCATTTGCTTCTCTAGAAAGATAACAGATGGTGAAGAATGTCACACGGGGACTGGCATCCCGGCTGGAGCAGTGCTGGGATCCCTTATTCAGCTGGGATGGCAATGGAGTGAAAGGACAGGGGATGGCAGCTTGATTAGGGCATTGTTCCCCACCCCCGAGGCGCTAGATGGCAGCCCCCCATTACAGATTCCTACAGGACACATTGGGCATTGTTGTTCTTTGGCTTACTCCTGTTGGGTTCTGTGGATGCCACCAGAGGGACCAGAAGGGACTAGCAAGTCCTACTTTGTCAGGCTCCAGCCTCACCTGGAAGTGTTTCCAAGCCACAGTTTCAGAACATACTGGAGTCCGTGGGTGTTATTAAAAAGCGGTGACCCACCTCAGCACAGGGAGTTAGAGTCAGAAGGAGGAAGGCAAAGCTTGCCTGAAGGATTGGAGGAAAGAAGGAAAGAGAGATGGCAAATAAGTGCAGAGTTACTTATTGTCAGGGCTGCAGTTGTGGTGTGGAAAACGCTTGTGTGAAAGAGTTTCCCCCATTGTTCCTTGGAGAACTTGTGTCTGAGCCTTTGTATGGGGAGTTTAGGGAGCTGCAGCACCCCCTGGACACCACAAGGCCAGAGTTAGGGTCCTGTTCACACTCCTCTTGTTTAATGGGAACGTTTCCTTCAAAATGATAAATAGTTATTTAATCGATTCAACAAAATCGTTTGAGTTTGGAGAGATAACAGGGTTTTTTTAATTTTGTGATGGAATATCTCCATTATTTTTAAAAGGACTTGTCCTCCAACTTATAGGGATAACTTGAGGGGTTGGTAAGAGGATTGGCACTCCAGCCAACGTAAAAAAACCTCACAGTGTTCCAGTGTGGGGCTGAGGTGTCACCTGCTGTACTTGGGCCTCAATCATGGTGGTTCATCGTGTGTTGGGTGTGGCAATGCGCTATTCGCACATACTAATTAATACTAATTAACATAAGATAAAAGTAAGATCTGATGGCTGGGGAGGACAGAAAAAAACAAAACAAAAAAAAAAAAAAAAAAATCTGCAGGGGTTCCAGGCCACGAGACCACCCAGCCTCCACTAGGCATTCTACCCAGCATAAATTATCTTAATCAGTCCTCATGGTTTTCAGGCTCCACACGGAAAAATTAGATGATGATGGTCATGTGGACCGCTGGCCTTCAATCCATCAATAGAGGGACATGGACATTTTAAATTTTTTAAAACCTGTTCCACTGCTCCTCGACTGTAGGTGATTCCTTCCACCTCATGGCTTGGTTTTCACTCACCCATGGACCTTCTATGGGGAGCTGTGCGCCTTTCCTCATCATATCCAGTTGAATTGTCCACCGGTGGACTCCAGACATCTCAATAATAACTGATAGAATGAGACGTACCGATTTTGGTTAATTTTCAAGAGTCACAGTAAAGGGTCTGAATACTTGAATCGGATTTTTCAGATTTTTCTATTTTTAATATATACCGTTCAAAAAATTAAAGAACCACTTTTTAATCAGAGCATAGCATCAAGTCAATGACACTTGTGGCCTATTGATCTGCTCAGTGAAGTAGCAGAGGGGCTTGTTCATCAGTTTCGGCTGCTTTGGTGCACTAGAGGGGCAACAATGAGATGACCCCCAAAACAAGAATGAATGGTTTAACAGCTGGAGGCCAATGACATTTTTTCCTCCTCATCTGTTTTGTCAACCATTTTGCATTTGTATACAGTCAGTGTCACTACTGGTAGCATGAGGCCATACCTGGACCCTACAGAGGTGACACAGGTAGTCCAACTTCTCCAGGATGGCACATCAATACGTGGCATTGCCAGAAGGTTTGCTGTGTCTCCCAGCACAGTCTGAAGGGCATGGAGGAGATTCCAGTAGATGGGCAGTTACTCTAGGAAAGATGGACAGGGCCCCTCGTAGAAGGTCCTTAACCCATCAGCAGGACCCACCGGTATCTGCTCCTTTGGACAAAGGAGGACCAGGATGAGCACTGACAGAGCCTACAAAATGACCTCCGGCAGGCAGGAAGGCAGGCAAGCAGGCTACTAGTGTGAATGTCTCTGAGCAAACAATCAGAAACAGACTTCATGAGGGTGGCCTGAGGGCCCAATGCCCTCTAGTGGGCACCGTGTAGCTCGATTGGCATTTGCCATAGAATATCAGAATTGTCAGGTCCACCACAGGCAGGCGCCCTGTGCTTTTCACAGATGAGAGCAGGTTCACCCTGAGCACTTGTGACAGACGTGAAAGAGTCTGGAGATGCCGTGGAGAACATTATGCTGCCTGTAACATCATTCAGCATAACCGTTTTGGTGGGGGGGTGTCAGTAATGATCTAGGTAGGCATTTCCATGGAGGGACGCACAGACCTCTACGGGCTAGACAGCAGTGGGCACGTTGACTGCCATTAGGTATCGGGATGAAATCCTTGGACCCATTGTCTGACCCTATGCTGGTTCAGTGGCTCCTGGGTTCCTCCTGGTGCACCACAATGCCTGGCCTCATGTGGCGAGAGGATGAATGAATTGATACCATTGACTGGCCCCCCCACCCCACGCTCACTCGACTGACCTCAATCCAATAGAACACCACTGGGTGGGACATTATGTTTGGGTCCATCCGACGCCTCAGCCTGTCCAGGTGCTCAGTGATGCTCTGGTCCAGATCTGGGAGGAGATCCCCCAGGACACCATCTCATTAGGGGGGGGGGATGGAGGGGGCATACAAACTACTGAGTACGATTTGGAGTTGCTGCAATGACATTTCGTTAAAATGGACTCACCTGCCTGCCACTGCATCATTTCTTCACTTTGATTTTCGGGGTGTCTCTGAATTCAGCCCTCTCTTTGTCGGTTGATCATTTTCATTTCCATCCTTTCGTTCCTCACACATCACCATACCAGTCCATAGCAGTAGAGATAGCCAGCAGGATTTGTTTTTTTTCTCCATTGAGATCTGATGGGTTTTTAAAGTGTGCCTTTCATTTTTTTGAGCAGTTTATTTTCAGAAATTCCCATTTCCTTCTTTGCCATTCTGGGGTGTTGAGTATTGGATGAATAAGACAACAATGAATGTGAAGAAAGTGAAGGGTTCTGAGTACCTTCTGAAGGTGTGGTATACTGTATATGCTGCACTATTAAACCTGTGGTGTGGTATTAGCCCAGAAAGACCCCCCCCACCCCATCCTCTAAAGACCACCACCCACCCAAACAATGTATCTTTGTCATTTTTAATGAGATAGTTCTCAAATTAGTCTCTTCATCCATCAACGTGTTCATGATGGGTGTGAAACACTTAGCTGGTCCTGGTGTTTCTTTTCAGGTCAGATGATGTCTTCTTTTTGTCACACGATGAAGTTATCTGTTTAATTAGCGATGAAAGCGGGTGGCTCGTTTTTCTTTCCTTTTTTTTTTTTTTGCAGGCCGAGCTCTAATCTATTTCACCAAAAAGGCTATGACAGTTATAATTATCATCTTGAAATAGACGGAGACACTCAAAAGGCTAATTGGAAGAACCATTTTCCAACAGAAGGTCTCGCTAAATCAGTTTTGAGCCTTGGGTGGCCATGCATACAAAACGAGACACAATGAATGAGCGAGAGCTGGCGAGCCACATGTTTCGAAATGTGTTAAGGATTTGGTGTGCTGCGGGGATGAACACAAAGAGCTCTCGTCAGCAAGTGTTTACAAGACTTTGTGAAGACGAAGAATCTAACAGAGACAGCCAGAGCTGTATATCGTTCATCAATGGCGGCTCTTGGGGACTGGGAAAATAAACCTGCAGGAAGAAGATAGGCGTTCACATAAACGGGACCGCCAAGGCAGGCGTACGAGACATCAGATTTATTTGCAGACAGCAAACGAATTTTGAAAGAAATTGACGTTGTTACTGGAGTCTAAGACAGAGAATTGCAGAAGCCACAATGGGTGGAATGTCAACGGAGTTAAGTGGGAACAAGAGGAGTCAAGTGGAGCTCTCACTGAAAACCAGCCATCGGTCTGGAATCTGACAGCCCAGTCTTGTAAATTGGAGCCTGTAGGTTGACCATATTTTTTTATTAATGTCTAAGAAGGTAAATCTTTAAACAGGCAGGAAAGTTATCTCTAACATTTCATTCTAAAATGCGAAGGAAGCCGGGCGAGACGGTTCTAACTCTGGTATATCTGATGTCCTGACTGGATCTGAACAGAAGTCCTGTAAAGTGCTCTGATGGGGAAGGGGGGATTTGACCAGAGCTGGTTTGAGATTGTGTAGACACGCACCGTATCAGAGGCTTGATTCCAAATCCCATCCAGGATAAAAGCCTGGACTGGAATCGATTTACGACTTAATGACCCCCATCTTTGTCTGAATCTGTGCATCCTTTGAAACTGGAGAAAGTGAATGAAAGGGGCAGAGCAGGACTGGGCTGGAATGGGAGCTGCGTCGTGTGTGAGCCGAGGCACTGGGAACTCCACACTCCCGTGGGTGCAAGAGGCCTGTCAAGGACCGTTAGAGTTGGATATAAAAAGTCTACCATAGGCATGCTGGTCTCTCTCTCTCTGCTAAATTCCATCTGGTGGAGACCATCTCATTTTCAGACGGGTCATGCTGCCTGTTTCTGACTTATTATTTGCTTCATGTCTTAATCCATGGCAACTTACAACATCTGGTTACTTTTATTTTTGTTTTTCCAGTTTCCAGTCAGGGTACCAACAGTGTCAAGAGGGGGAACTATAACGTAATTGGGCTGCAGCCTTTATCTAAGTTGACTTACAACCCCTGAGATACACTTAGATGTGAAAGGCACTATATGATAGATAGATAATGTAAAAGGCACAATATGAGAGATAGATAGATAGATAGATAGATAGATAGATAGATAGATAGATAGATAGATAGATAGATAGATAGATAGATAGATAGATAGATAGATAGATAGATAGATGTGAAAGGCACTATATGATAGATAGATAGATAGATAGATAGATAGATAGATAGATAGATAGATAGATAGATAGATAGATAGATAGATAGATAGATAGATAGATAGATAGATAGATAGATAGATAGATAGATAGATAGATAGATAGATAGATACCTTTATTTTTCCCATAAGTTAATAATCAACTTGTGCTTGATCTAAGTATTGTTGATGTTATATATTTCATCCCATCTTAGGTGGGTGGCACAGCTATCCATCTTTATGATTGAATACATGTCTGTGTGCCTGTCCAGTTGCTATGTCTCTGATGGTGCAACACAAACATTTTTAGTTTAAAATGCATTGCTGTTTGTCATCCTAACATATGGCACATTAAGAACATTAGCACTGCTTTTACAAATCCCATACCAAATGGCATATAACAGAGATCTATTCAATTCAATTCTTTATTGTCATGTGTACAAGTACAAGTACCATGTACAATGAAATGCTTCCTTGCATGTGCCCCCGCAGACAGTGAACATAGACCACAAAAAAAAAATCCACACACAATAAATAAATGAATATAAATAAGTAAATAAATAAAACCAGAATCCTAGGAATAAATAGAGACAGTGGCAGAAGTATATGTGCAGGTAGAAGTGGAGGTGACACAAGGTTACTGATTGTTCATGAGTCTGATTGCAGTTGGGTAGAAACTGTTCCTGAACCTGGAGGTGTGTGTCCAAATGGACTTTAGTCGCTTCCCAGATGGGAGGAGGGTGAAAAGTGACAGTGCAGGGTGGCTGGGGTCCCTCCTGATACGGTTCACTTTCCTGAGACAGCGTGTAGTGTGGATGTCCTGGATCGCAGGGAGCTGTGTGCCCGTGATCTGCTGTGCTGTATTCTCCACACTCAGAAGAGCTCTGCAGTCCTGAACGGAGCAGTTGCTGTACCAGGATGTGATGCCTCCTGTCAGGATGGATTCCACAGTATGCCTGTAAAATCTGCACAGGGTTGTGGGAGACATCCGGACATTTACTCAGTCTCCTGAGGAAGTAGAGGCGTTGTTGGGCTTTCTTGACTACTGCTGCAGTGTGACTTGACCATTTAAGTTCATCAGTGAGGGTGACTCAGAGGAACCTGAAGCTGCTGACCTGCTCCACAGTCTCAACTCCAATGTAGATGGGGATGTGCTCTGTTGCCTGTTTGCGGAAACCCACAATCATCTCCTTAGTTTTACTAACGTTGAGGAATAATATTGCACTGCAGCCATTAACCCTTAGGTCTGAGGTGGCTCCGTCGACTGATGGTGTAGAATTAAAGTTTTGAATTGAAGTGGTTGGAGCTCAGATCGAGTGAGTTGACTCATGTAATGATCAGATGGGAATGACTGGAGTGGCCCAAGAGGCAGAAGGTTTGTGGGGTGAGGGTTTTACTAATGGGCTGCTGTTCACGGCGCTTTGGGCTGGCGTTGCTTTCTGCTTTGCTTCGGATTGAATGGCTTTGTAAAGCTGACCATGTTGATGCTATTGACATGTCAAAGGAAATCTCCCTGTTCATCTTATTGTTTGCATTTTGTCGACTACTTGACAAAGAGGCTCCATGGCTGTTCACACCCCTGTTGTGGTGTGTATGTGTGTAAATGCAGATTTCAAAGTTGGGTGTGAGGGCACTGTGAGCGTCACTCTTCAGTTTCACACTTATTACAAAGGGGATGTCTGGTGTGAGGTGGTTTAAGCTTTTTTTGTTTTCTTTTTCCTTATTTAATCAAAGGAAAGCAAGCTGAACGGGTCCCAGCAGGACCTCATCCGGAAGTCTTAAATGGCTGTGAAAATAAAGCAAGTTCCTGAAGGAGCAGGCCTCAGCATGCATTTCTCAAACGCGCTGGGGGGATTGACTGACATAATCATGGATGGGCTACAAAATAAAAGAAAAAAAAATGAAAGATGAACAACATTTGAGGCTCAGTCATCCATCCATTCATTTATTATCTGGAACGGCTGAAAGCGGGCAGAGTAGGTAGATGAAAAAAGAGGAGCGCTAGCAGGGATCACAAGAGACATTCAGAGTAAAGAAACAGAATGGCTGGGGAAACTTAACTCCAGGTGTAGAAATAAAAAAAATTAAATCAGGTCAACAAAGGAAGTCTTCCTCGAGTGATTGGAAAAATGCAGCTTGGCAAAGGTAAAAGAGGAGAAGATGGCACTTCACGGTAGAAAGATGTTCCATCATTCATCCCCAGCGGATTCCTGATGACACTTGAACCAGGCCATTAACTAAAAAAAGGAAATTTCAAAGGTCGCAGCCATCATTTTCTCTCAAGGGTGAAGGAAAATGTAAAAGCTGAAAAATCATCCATGACAATCAAAGGAAGGGTCATCGGTGAAAAAAAGGCAGCATACACAAAAAGACTATTTACAATGCCAACGGGAGAAATGGCCGAGGCGTGCCGGGCCTTAACCGCACTACACGTGTGATGTGCACAAATGGCAGCTACGGGTTTAATTAATTCTCGCCTACTTCTTGAGTTGATGAGTTTAAGCTGCAACGTTTGTATCTGAGGTGGCGCTGAGGCTTCGCAACTCTGGATGGTTGAGCTGAAACCGGTGCCCAGCTACTCTCCATATTGAGTTGGCAGAATTTTGTTTTGCAAAAAAAGATAAAAAGACTGCGCAATGAGAGAGGAACAAAAGTGGAGGCTGACCCCTCACGTCATCTGACAGAAACCCCTCAGAGTGATGGAACATTGAAATGGGCCACATCAAGGGGTCAAATACAGGCTTACGGGCGACGCATTGCACCTCCTGGTGTCCCAAAACAGGGGCCGCTGCCACAAAGTACGCAGATTCAATCCCCAGCAAATGGACGGCAGATGGAAATACAAAAAATTTAGATTTATTATATAGTGCCTTTCATTTTCAATAGTGTCTTTCGATCTACCTGTTTCACAGTGCCTTTAATATGTATCGCTTTTGGTGTGTCTGTTTATTTATCTATTGTAGAGTGTCTTTAAAATCGGTCTGCCTATCTGTATATATCTATACTAATAAAAGGCAAAGCCCTCACTCACTCACTCACTGACTGACTGACTGACTGACTCACTCATCACTAATTGTCCAACTTCCCGTGTAGCTGGAAGGCTGAAATTTGGCAGGCTCATTCCTTACAGCTTACTTACAAAAGTTAGGCAGATTTCATTTCGAAACTGTACATGTAATGGTCATAACTGGAACCTCTTTTTTGTCCATATACTGTAATGGAGTGCAGCTCGATGGCCGTGGGAGGCGGAGTCACATATTGCGTCATCATGCCTCCTACGTAATCACGTGAACTGAAAACAAGGAACAGCCACAAAGAGCGCTGAAGAAAACATTCCTTACACAATTGAGAAGGCAGCGAAACAATAAGAAGCTAGCGAGTGACTGACTGAACACAGCACGAGTGATCACTTCGATGAATCAAACCTGTTCAAAAAACACATTACACAATCGATAAGGTACGAAAAGAATATGAAGCGACTGACGCATGCAGGCATAAATTAAGTTCATAGACCTACAAAAGATTTCCATTTTTCTCCTGTACAACTATACGTTGCATTCTCAACAGTAAGCTTCCACGGCTTGATCATATTCCAACCGGAGTGCTCAACTGACAACGTGGTATACAAAGACAACTATAACAATCGTAATAAACGAACAATGAAACAACGGAGAACCCGTGCATTAAATAAAAAGGCTGCTTCCTTGGCAAAGCAAGGAAAAAGGATGGCCTTATATGGCGTTCGTTTATAAAAACAATCGTAATAGACTAACAATAAACCACTACAAAACTGCGAAGCAAGCAGAAGGACGGACTTATATGGCGTTCATTTATAAAACAGCGGAGAAGCTGTGTAAAGACAGCTTCACAAAAAAACAGATCCTTAACAAATTGTTATTGGTATATTTTCCCTCAGTTTAAAAAGGTTTTCTTTTCTTCTTAATAAAAATTTAAAAGCAGAACTTCGCCGCTGCAAAGCGCGCCTGACTTTATTGAAAAGAAACTAAACTTGCAGCTCCGCTATTCAATGACACTTGCCTAACGCCTGACTTTATTGAAAAGAAACTAAACTTGCAGCACCGCTATTCAATTACACTTGCCTAACGCCTCTCCTAAGGGGAGATACTGTAGGATCTAGGCATCAGTCAAAGCACCAATCACAGGCCTGATTAGAAAGCGGGAAGCTGTGATTTGCCGTCTCCCTCCCATGTAACAATCACAGCCCGTGTTACAACGCACTATGTATGTATGTGTATATGTATATATGTGTGTGTGTATGTATGTGTGTATATGTATGTGTATATATATGTTCATATGTGTATATATATATATGTATATATATGTGGATGTGTATATGTATATATATATATGTAGATATGTGTATATGTAGATATGTATATATATGTATATGTATATATATGTTTACATAACCTCTTTAACACACTACTTCTCCACTGCGAAGCGCGGGTATTTTGCTAGTAATGCATATAGCGTTTTCATATCTCTCAATGTAACAGAGGTGTTCTATCAGTCTCACTATAATTATCAATTTATCTACCCATTAAGTAGCGGTTGCATTGAGTAAGTAAAGCTGGGAAGAAATATTTTTGTGTGTGTTGTCATTTAAGGCTGTAAAGCAAAAAACATGGGAATATTTCAAAGGGGGGGGATTCTTTTTTATACCCACTGTATATGTCATGTATTTAAGTCAATGGATCTATTAGACGTCATCCTCTCCCTGATGCTGTCACTCCTTCAATAAACTGACATGCAAAATGTAAACTGGCTTGCGTTTGGCGGGTCTTCTAACTTTGTAACCCACAGGCCTTCTGTGTTCTTCTGTCATCATAGTTGGTCCCTGCCACTTTAATAATAATTCTTTGCATTTATATAGCACTTTTCTCACTACTCAAAGCCCTCAGCAATTGCAGGTTAAGGGCCTTGCTTAAGGGCCCAACAGAGCAGAATCCATCCATCCATTTACCAACCCGCTGAATCTGAACACAGGGGTCTGCTGGAGCCAATCCCAGCCAACACAGGGCACAAGGCAGGAACCAATCCTGGGCAGGGTGCCAACCCACCGCAGGACACACACAAACACACCCACACACCAAGCACACACTAGGGCCAATTTAGAATCGCCAATCCACCTAACCTGCATGTCTTTGGACTGTGGGAGGAAACCGGAGCGCCCGGAGGAAACCCACGCAGACAACATGCAAACTCCATGCAGGGAGGACCCGGTAAGCGAACCCAGGTCCCCAGGTCTCCCAACTGCGAGGCAGCAGTGCTACCCACTGCGCCACCATGCTGCCCCAGAGCAGAGTCCCTACTGGCATTTACAGGATTCGAACCAGCAACCTTCCGATTACCAGTGCAGATCCCTAGCCTCAGAGCCACCACTCCGCCTTGTTCTCTGCCTTGCGCCCTGTGTTGGCTGGGATTGGCTCCAGCAGACCCCCGTGACCCTGTAATCAGTATATGGCGGGTTGGATGATGGCTGACTGACTGACTATCAACTTTATTCTCGATAGAAACAGCGAGATTAAAGTGGAAAAACTGAGAATAACTTTTCAACATACACTTTCTTATTTCTTCTTTGAGTCTGTATTTTTTCTTCTCCATGGCCCTAAAATGCTTCCGTAGTAAGTTATGACATGTAATGTATGGACCAAAATTAAATTGCAACGTGCTTTTGTATTGTATTTTAAACGGGCAGGAAAACAGTGTGTTGTAGTGAAAAAACAATCAAACAGTTGCCGCTGTCGCCTGGTACACATGATAACGCGATTGCTGGTACAAGAAGAAGTACAGGCCATCTGAAACAATGGGGGTTTGGGATCAGCCAGTTACCTTACCAACAAGCCACGTCCAGCACCTTTACGTCTATCAAAGCTACTATGTCTTAAAATAAACGAATCACCAGCTGACCGAGGCCACTGAGACTCGACATTAGTGCGTCTCATCTTGGATGACTTGTGCATTAATGGAATGGCACTGCTCACAGTTAACAAAAGCAGCTTCATTCTCTCTAAGTGCCCTTATTGCAATACGAGTTCAGTTTATTGCTCCGATTATATTACAAAAACAGGGGACTGCTTCAAATTGCTCACTGTACCATGCTCATAGGACGCATAAATCTGGGGAGGATGAAAGCCACTATCTAAATCAAGTGGACTGGATGGTAAACTGGTGCAATAAAAACTCTCTCACTCTGAATGTAAAAAAGACCAAAGAAATGATATGTGATTTTAAGAGACAGAAATCTGTATGTTCACCAATTGTAGTTCTGGGAGAGGAGGTAGAAATAGTGACTGAATATTAATACTTGGTAACTTACCTAGATAACAATTCTTAACTGGAATACAAATACAAAAAAACATATTCTCTAAATGCAACCAGCGCTTATTTCTCCTCCATAAACTCAAACGGACTGTTGTCCTTTTATCACAGTCTGATCCAATCTGCGATCACTTTTAGTTTCATTGCCTGGTTTAATAGTCTGACAAACCAAAACTCAAAAAAGCTCCAGCAGATTATGAAGTAGGCAGCTAAAGCGATTGGGGCTGATGGAGATGATTTGACTAGTGTGTGTCAGAGGGCAATTGCAGGTTAAGGGCCTTGCTGAAGGGCCCAACAGAGCAGAGTCCCTACTGGCATTTACGGGATTCGAACCAGCAACCTTCCGATTGCCAGTGCAGATCTTTAGCCTCAGAGCCACCACTCTGCCTGACTTTGGTTAAAACTTGGGTGAATCATTCGTAACTAAAACAGATACACAATTGTCACTCTTTTCATTCACAGCGCATGTGCTTCCAGTCATGCAAATGCTTTGGTGCTTCCTGTTTTGTGGTGTTGATGCGACTGGAGACAATTTCAAAATTTTCTGGCTGCAGCAAAATGATCTGTCATCCATCCATCCATCCATCCATCCATCCATCCATCCATCCATCCATCCATCCATCATCCAACCTGCTATATCCTAACTACAGGTTCACGGGAGTCTGCTAGATCCAATCCCAGCCAACACAGGGTGCAAGGCAGGAAACAAACCTCGGGTATGGCGCCAGCCCACTGCAGGGCACACACCCACACACACTAGGGACAATTTAGAATCACCAATGCACCTAACCTGCATGTCTTTGGACTGTGGGAGGAAACCCACGCAGACACGGGGAGAACATGCAAACTCCAAGCAGGGAGGACCCGGGAAGCGAACCCGGGTGTCCTAACTGTGAAGAAGCAGCGCTACTCACTGCACCACCGTGCCACCCACGAGAGATCTACTTAACGGATTTAGATCGTTTTTTTTCCTATAATTTGCTTGAACATTCCGGTTGATTTTGCGACTTCTCTCATTGCTCTAAGTATCATAGTTCGCTTGCGGCACCGATTTATTTGCTCAAATCAGAGAGAGAGGCTGCGGGCCGAGGGGAGAGGGAAGCGGGCAGGGCCCTGGTGATAGGCAGACATATGACGGCCACGTCACGAGCTGAAGACGATCAGATGCAGTGCCAACATTTGACATTGGAGTGTACTTACCTTCTGCTTAGCCAGGATTACATTTTTTTACATTTTTTTATGACTTTCAAAGTTTGTCCTGCTTCACGACTACGTGGGCGAAGCAGCGGTTGGACTACAGCTAGTCTCTATATATAAAAAAAATCCAACATCTGTCTGTCTGTCTGTCCGCTTTTCACAAGAGAACTACTTAACAGATTCAAATCGGGAGTTTTTCTATAACTTGCTTGAATATTCCTGTTGATTTTGCAGCTTCTCTCATTGCGCTAAGAATCGCAGTTCGCTAGCAGGAGCGATATATTCGCGCTAATCCGGGACAGAGGCTATGGGCCGAGGGGACAGGGAAGAGTGACGTCATGAGTAGAGAGCTGGCCGGGGACCTCCTCACTCATGCGCCAGCCTCCGTTTGAGTCGCTCTACCTCTGCGTTTAGGAGCCTACCTTGCCTCCGCTTAGTTAGCGATACCTGTTTGCTTATTGATTTTAAAAGTTTGTTCTGTTTCACTATACTATATATGTACATAGTGAATGAACGAGTCTCAACACACTGAAAAAGGTTTGGGGCAGCCACCTGTATATTGCTCCTGGCTGCAAAAGATTTAAATTCAACACAATGATGTTGCTCGTTTGAGTTCCCAGAATGAACTGACTTAGTTGGGCAATATGGAGGATTTTATAGTCTGTAACCCGGAAGTGACGTCAGTCTGAGTGCCGATACCGGAAGTGACGTCAGATCAGGCAGATTTTCCTGTATTTGATCTGCAGAAATAACAGAAATAGGTTTAGAGCACCCCGCAACTCCTGGCCTGGCGGGTAATCATCTCCACTTGGTCCATTCAGCTCGCTCCTAGTCGCATATATACAGTGGACACTAGAGAGTGCTCCAGGTCCCCAGACACCCAACACAAACAGGCTCGGACACAAGCATAAAAGTAGAAAGCAATTTTTATTGAGGGAAACTCCTTTTGGGTAAGAGTTTCCCACCACAGCCATAGAACAAAGCACTTAAGGCACTCGATATACAGCACTCTTCAATAATTTGTCTTCTTTCTCTCTCTCTCTCTTTGCCACTGGTCACCGACTGTTCATGTCAGAGCACAAACCAAGCTTTTTCCACATTTTGTTATGTTACAGCCTTATTCCAAAATGGATTAAATTCATTTTTTTCCTCAGAATTCTACACACAACACCCCATAATGACAACGTGAAAAAAGTTTACTTGAGGTTTTTGCAAATTTTTTAAAAATAAAAAAAAACTGGGAAATCCCATGTCCATAAGTATTCACAGCCTTTGCTCAATACTTTGTTGATGCCCCTTTGGCAGCAATTCCAGCCTCAAGTCTTGTTGAATATGATGCCACAAGCTTGGCACTCCTATCCTTGGCCAGTTTTACCCATTCCTCTTTGCAGCACCTCTCAAGCTCCATCAGGATGGATGGGAAGCGTCAGTGCACAGCCATTTTAAGATCTCTCCAGAGATGTTCAATTGGATTCAAGTCTGGGCTCTGGCTGGGCCACTCAAGGACATTCACAGAGTTGTCCTGAAGCCACTCCTTTGATATCTTGGCTGTGTGCTTAGGGTCGTTGTCCTGCTGAAAGATGAACCGTCGCCCCAGTCTGAGGTCAAGAGCGCTCTGGAGCAGGTTTTCATCCAGGATGTCTCTGTACATTGCTGCAGTCATCTTTCCTTTTATCCTGACTAGTCTCCCAGTCCCTGCCGCTGAAAAACATCCCCACAGCATGATGCTGCCACCACCATGCTTCACTGTAGGTATGGTATTGGCCTGGTGATGAGCGTGCCTGGTTTCCTCCAAATGTGATGCCTGGCATTCACACCAAAGAGGTCAATCTTTGTCTCATCAAACCAGAGAATTTTCTTTCTTGTGGTCTGAGAGTCCTTCAGGTGCCTTTTGGCAAACTCCAGGCGGGCTGCCATGTGCCTTTAACTAAGGAGTGGCTTCCGTCTGGCCACTCTACCATACAGGCCTGATTGGTGGATTACTGTAGAGATGTTTGTCCTTCTGGAAGGTTCTCCTCTCTCCACAGAGGACCTCGGGAGCTCTGACAGAGTGACCATCGGGTTCTCGGTCACCTCCCTGACTAAGGTCCTTCTCCCCCGATCGCTCAGTTTAGATGGCCGGCCAGCTCTAGGAAGAGTCCTGGTGGTTTCGAACTTCTTCCACATACGGATGATGGCGGACACTGTGCTCATTGGGACCTTCAAAGCAGCAGAAATTTTTCTGTAACCTTCCCCAGATTTGGGCCTCGAGACAATCCTGTCTCGGAGGTCTACAGACAATTCCTTTGACTTCATGCTTGGTTTGTGCTCTGACATGAACTGTTAACTGTGGGACCTTATGTAGACAGGTGTGTGCCTTTCCAAATCAGGTCCAGTCAACTGAATTTACCACAGGTGGACTCCAATGAAGCTGCAGAAACATCTCAAGGATGATCAGGGGAAACAGGATGCACCTGAGCTCAATTTTGAGCTTCAGGGCAAAGGCTGTGAATACTTATGTACATGTGCTTTCTCAATTTTATTATTTTTAATAAATTTGCAAAAATCTCAAGTAATCTTTTTTCACGTTGTCATTATGGGGTGTTGTGTGTAGAATTCTGAGGAAAAAAATGAATTTAATCCATTTTGGAATAAGGCTGTGACATAACAAAAGGTGGAAAAAGTGATGTGCTGTGAATACTTTCCGGATGTACTGTATTTCAACTTCAGTATTATGCAACACTGATTCCTGTGCCCAAATGAAGGAGAGCAGACAGACTGCACACAGATGGGCTTGGATTTGAACCCACCCACATTGGAGGTATGAAGCGACAGCACTACACACCTCAAAGGCACTATATATAAAAAAGTTACATTAGATTTGATCATTTGTTTTTACTAATTCCAAGGGAATATTTAGGTACATATAGCAACAGAAACATAAAAAAGAAAGATACAGACTCACAGGACAGATAATGCGATCAATCAATCAACCAACCAATCAATCAATCAATAATAATTGATCGTGCAGAAATTAGAAAACAATTTTAATTTGATGCACATTGTTAATTCCCGATGTGAAATTGTCTCTGCATGAGTGTCCCCCCTAGAGCAATTTTCAGATTAAGGATCTTATTAAATTACCCAGCAGAGTACGGTGTCTTGTAGCAGTAATGGGTTCAAATCCTATTACTGCCAGAAGAGATCCTACTCGGTATTCATTTCAGTATTACGTTTGGGATGTTGGAGTGGCATTGAATTACCCGATAGCAGTCGTCAGAAAAGACCCCTCCCTAACCTAACACTCCCATAACCAAACACGCTCTTCTTAGCGCTGTAGTGGAATGAGCCTGTGCCTAAAAGTGTTGCAAGAGAAAGCGCCACCTGGTGGGCATGGACGGGAGGTTTCATGATGGCTTTCCAATTTTGCCACCAGAGCAGTTTCCAGTGTGTCCAGGATATTCACCCTGTGACAGACCAGGCTTCCTTGATAAGTTTGTTCAGGCATTGGGCTTCTTTTGAAATTGAGGAATTTGGCAGACAAGGCGAGACCAGTCAGTCAGTCCATTTGTTGCTGGTTTGTTTAGAAACTCCAGTCCTGGAGTGCCGCAGTGGCTGCAGGTTTTCATTCTAGCCATCTTCTTCATTAGTTTTTGCTGCTCATTAATTTCTTTTGCCTTAATTTTAATTAACTTGATGCAGGCCCCTTAGTTGTTTCTTTTTCTTTAATTAGCTGCCAAAGAATAATGAGACACAAAACAAGGTGCCACATGATCAGCTCACCCATGCCCATCACACAATACCTGAAAATAAAGAAAGGTGAAGGTCTCAGTAAGGTTGATCTCTCAGGCCCCCAAAACATTTTGACAATGTTCTTAGAAAAAACAGAAAAATCAACAGTTATGGAAATGTCTGCTGTGTCGGAATGAGAGCAGCAACAAGCCATGGAATTAAATAACGAGTTTAAGTAACAGCAAGAATTGGCTACTCATTAAGAAACTGGTTGGATTGAAATTAGTTGGAGTTTAAAGCCCCAATTTAGCTGGTCAACTGTTGACTTGTTTCACGTTTGATTTCTGTTTGGCTGTCATTTAATGAAGAAAATAATTAATTCAGAACACCGAATCCTTAAAAACAGGGCTATTAAAATGAAGGGAAAAAGAAGTAGGGGGGCATGGTGGCGCAGTGGCGCAGTGGGTAGCGCTGCTGACTCACAGTTGGGAGACCTGGGGACCTGGGTTCGCTTCCCGGGTCCTCCCTGCATGGAGTTTGCATGTTCTCTCCGTGTCTGCGTGGGTTTCCTCCCACAGTCCAAAGACATGGAGGTTAGGTGGATTGGCGATTCTAAATTGGCCCTAGTGTGTGTGTGTCCTGCAGTGGTTTGGCACCCTGCCCGGGATTGGTTCCTGCCCTGTGTTGGCTGGGATTGGCTCCAGCAGACCCCTGTGACCCTGTGTTTGGTTTTAGCGGGTTGGGAAATGGATGGATGGATGGAAAAAGAAGTTAATTACCAGTGAAAACTGGTCACTGATTAGGAAAAGGGTTAGAATGAAAACCTGCAGCAGGGCCGTTCTTAGAAGTTTGGGGGCCCTACGCTGTTCAGAAATGTGCAGACCCCGAATGGGGGGGAAGTGTTTGAGCCCCCCCCCCAATAGATCAGGAAGGTGTTCTAATAAAACGTCCAGAAAAGACCTTACATGACCAGTAGGCCTACATGTACGCTTGTGTCTAGGCAGAGTAGTAAAATATAGATTTTATTCTGGATCTGGTAAAGGCCGGTAATATAAGGATATTTCATGAATTTATTGGGATCTCTCTGAATGAATCCGAAATGAATCTCTAAAATTAACGTTTACTATAGTGCATTTGGCAAAGTTATGACGGCGTGAAAATATTATTAGGGATTTAGGTGAAGATTGCAATTTGGATAATAAATTACCATTGTTAATAAGACTAAGAGATGCACTGAACTGAATTTCCTTGGACTGGCACAGACGGCTGCAGTGTCAGGGGCATGACAGGGGTCCCAGGCCCACAGCCCGACAACAAACAAACAAAAATTGTAAGTCGGGGCCGGACCGGGGGCCTCCTTCACGGTTGGGGCCCTACGCGGATGCGTAGTTCGCATATAATAATAAATTTTTTTAAATAATTTTAATAATAATAATAATATGCCTAAGAACGTCCCTGCCTGCAGCCACTGGGGCACTCCAGGACTGGAGTTTGCCACCCCTGAGCTAAGCTGTCTCCATTATCTCGTGCAGGTCCTTATTAAAGATGATCAAGGCTTCGGCTTTAACTGCATATCTTAGTAATATATTCCAGATTCGAGCAACTATTGGCATAAAGAAGTGTTTACTAAATGCGCTTTCCTTTCATTTCCACTGGTGTCCTCGAGTGCGCGATTCATCGTTTTAGCTTTGGAGCTCAAGCTGCTTCCCCAGGAGACCACAGCGTAGAAAACACACACTGGCTACTACTTAAATGTTTAATCCTTTAAACAAAAAAAAAAAAAATCGGTTTCTTATGAATTATTGATATGGACAATCATTCATTTAAAACATGGATAAGATAAAGGCTGAAGGAAAACAAGCCGAGTGGTGAGTCTGGAATGCGTGTCGGCTGGCATTTGTGAAATAGAGTGGGCGTTTGGAGGGTGGGCACGACGGCACTGTGTGCGGGCCCCGGCGCTTCTGCGGAACGTAGCAGACATTCTGTGGGATTTATTTATTTACTTGGAGGTGGATTGGTGATACTTGCGAGTGTTTAATGCTGTGTTCCCTGCGGTGCTGTCTGGCCCGCTCACCCCTTCTGTCTAATAACACTTGCGCTGATATTTTTTCTTTTTTTTTTCCAGGATTCCCTCTTTTTAATTTTCATTTCACAAATACTAGTTCTCATCCTTTCCTAGGTGTTGTACGGTGGCTCCGAAGGGCAAGCGGCAAAAAAAAAAAAAAAAAAAAATGAAAGATGTAACGCGCACAATAAAACAAGGTGGCCCGCTCGGTCTTATAATTAGCACCGCTGCTTTCTTGTCAGCACATGTTGCGCTGGTGCTCTGGCGCCTCCTACTGTTACCTCCCAACCCACACACACACCATCTCTCTCTCTCTCTCTCTCGCTCCGTACTCCAATGTTCACGTTTAAGTTCAAGTCACGTGGACAGGCAGACCCGTAGCCCAAACTAAATCTTAAGCCGAGAACTGCAAGATCTGCCGGCTGCCATTCGTCAATATAAAAAGAAACTAACTCCATCTTGTTGCAGAGAACACTTTTAATAAAGCACTGAAGCCAGAAGTCCTTCAAAATGCCGCGATGCTGACATTTCATAACGGAAAGGTCGTTGTCACTGTGAGCAGGTATCTCATACAATGTGCGAAATACTCGGTGGGAATCGGAACGGGGAGGTCCACTTGGCTGAACACAGTACATGAATTTCCATCTTTGGACAATAAAATTGAATTGAACTGACGTCTTACTCTGATGCTACTGGGGTGCCAGAGACTGATTAATAAAATTAGCGCTTAAGGCAACGCCCTTAAAAGGGTCATTGGTTGCTTTGTGGCCAAACGGTCTCTTTTCATGCTTGATGTGCCTTCAGTGGCGTAGCTGGGGATCGGTCCGCCCCGGGCGGCACATTTTTGGGAGCGGCAATATTGGCCAAAAGGCTCAGTACAAATTGTGTGTAAGCAGCAGGGTTCGGAAAAATATCACTCATGAATGAAGAAAGTAAAATTCTCTGATTTTTATCCAAAAATAATTTTCAGGCTGTTCTTCTGTGACAGCATCAGACACATCAGTTGAAATGTATGAGGCAATAACAAAAAGAAACATAAACATTACACAATAATAATTTCTAGGAAGATAAACAACTAATTTATAATTTCGTTTCGTTATCAATCCGAATGCGTTCTTGTTCTGCGCAGAAAACATCCCCACCTCTCACTTGTACACTATAGGTTCTGGTTTTCGCAGCATAATTATCCATCCATCCATCCATTTTCCAACCCGCTGAATCCAAACACAGGGTCACGGGGGTCTGCTGGAGCCAATCCCAGCCAACACAGGGCACAAGGCAGGAACCAATCCCGGGCAGGGTGCCAACCCACCGCAGCAGCATAATTATATTAAACTAATAATTTAGAAGAACAGTCGTAGACTACTAAGCACTGTTGTAAGTCGCTCTGGATAAGAGCGTCTGCTAAATGATGTAAATGTAAATGTAATAATTAGAACACAGCGTCAATAGTTGATGCTTAAAAAATATTTATATGTGGAAATTATTAAAGTTTCTCTATATATGAATACATCTATGCAAAATGTATCCTATTTTTTCTCTATACATCATTTTAATTTTCTATTTAAATAGATTAACATATTCAGATATGTTGGAGGGCGGCAAAATGAAGCACCGCCCCGTCCCGCCCTGCCCCGCCCCGAGTGACTCGAACTCGACCACTGTGTGCTTTGCCCTTTGCCCACACACTGGCACTACCAGCTCCTCGTTTTGCCACTCACCTGAAGTCGGTGGTGATTGCATCTGCCATGCGTTCTAAAACTCCATCAGGCAACTCTTTGCGAGGGTCCTCGGTGGGCACCTGTCCACACTGGTGGACTTTAGCTGCCTTTGAAATGCTTCAAGTACAGTCTTAAAGATCAGAGTGCCAGAGCATTGCCTTATAGGGGAACCATTTTTGGTTCCCAAAGCACTCATCCAATGCAAGGTTTCCAGAAAGAACTTTTCTTTACTTGGATTTGAAGCAGGCGGCATACGGTAAATGAAGCAGGCAACAGGTTTGCGAAATATCAATGGGTTGTGATTTGAAAATGACTCTTGCTGCATGTGTATGTAACACAGGCTCCAGGTTTTCTTAATCTGTTAGTGTCTTACTAGGTAGCTTGCAATACATTAAAGATTTTATTATTTTCCCACATATTAGGAAGCACAAAGAGCGAACTTCATATGCAAATAACCCGCCCCAGTATAAAATGGTGCTTTGTCAATCAATGGAGCTATGAGGAACCACATAATCATAGAATGCCATTAAAGAGCATTGTAAGAGCATAAGTGTTCAATCCATGCCCCTTTACACGTTCTGACTGGTCTTAAGGTGGCAAGGACACTCCCATCAACCCCATTATACCATTTTAAATTGTACTAACATACTGGTGATGTTTGGGCTTAACATCTTCTGACACACATTAGCCCTTTGCTAAACTTTTTCTTTTGCTCTGATTCTGTTCAGTCTGCAGACAATAAACGGGATGACAAGTTTGGCAGCCAAAATTTCACAGGTTGTGGAGATGTCATTCCTGCACCTACACACAGGTCACACAGTGCTCAAAAAAGGGGTCACTTAATCATGAGAGTCTAACACCAAGTCACTGAAGCTTAGGGGATATCAGTCTGTCCAGTTAGGAAGCACAAGCGATTGGGAATCAATGGTGCAAATGAAAAAGTGACAACAGGTGACCTGCAGGAGACGCAGCAGGACACCACAAAAAAAGGGAATGGTGGCAACAGACAATTGTTCTCTCTTTATCCTTCTTGAATTATTCTTCTCTAGTTTTGTTTTGCGCAAGTGTCCTCGTCGCTACTGGTAGCAAAAGGTGTCACCTGCGACCAATTCAGGTTACACAGGTAGTTCAGCTCCTCCAGGATCTTCATTAGCTTGGTGTTAGACTGTCATGATGAAGTGTTCCCTTCATTTCTTGATCAGTGTAAATATATATATATATATATGCAGTCATAAGAAAAAGTTTGGGAACCCCTCTTAATTCTTTGGATTTTTGTTTCTCATTGGCTGAACTTCCTTTTAATATCTGACATGCCTTTTGGACACAGTAGTATTGCAGCAGTGACATTAAGTTTATTGGATTAACAGAAAATATGCAATATGCATCATAACAAAATTAGACAGGTGCATAAATGTGAGCACCCCAACAGAGATATGACTTCAATACTTAGTTGGGCCTCCTTTTGCCAATCTAACAGCCTCTAGACGCTGTCCTCCTATAGCCTCTGATGAGTGTCTGATTCTGGATGGAGGTATTGTTGGCCATTCTTCATACAAAATCTCTCCAGTTCAGTTCAATTTGATGGACAGCCTGCTTCAAATCATCCCATAGATTTTCAATGATATTCAAGTCAGGGGACTGTGACGGCCATTCCAGAACATTGTACTTCTCCCTTTGCATGAATGCCTTTGTAGATTTCCAACTGTGTTTTTGGGTCATTGTCTTGTTGGAATATCCAACCCATGCGTAACTTCAACTTTGAGACTGATGCTTGAACATTATTGAACATGTACAGATACACCATCTGCAGCAAGATGTTCTTGTAGGTCTTTGGAGGTGATCTGTGGGTTGTCTGTCACCATTCTCACAATCCTGTTCATATACGCTCCTGTATTTGTCTTGGCCTGCCAGACCTGCTGGGTTTAACAGCAACTGTGCCTGTGGCCTTCCATTTCCTGATTCCATTCCTTACAGTTACAGAAACTGACAGTTTAAACCTCTGAGATGGCTTTTTGTAGCCTTCCCCTAAACCAGGAGACTCAACAATCTTTGTTTGCAGATCTTTGGAGAGTTGCTTTGAGGATCCCATGCTGTCACTCTTCAGAGGAGAGTCAAAGGGAAGGAAGCCCAACTTGTAATTGACCACCTTAAATACCTTTATATCTCATGATGGGACACACCGGGCTATGAAGTTCAAGGCTTAATGAACTCATCCAACCAAGTAATCAGCATTGAGCAGTGACAGGCATTCAAATCAGCACAATGACATACTGCTTTAGTAAAAATCTTTGTTCGGAAAACACCGCAGTACTCAGATCCATCCATCCATCCATTTTCCAACCCGCTGAATCCGAACACAAGGTCACGGGGGTCTGCTAGAGCCAATCCCATCCAACACAGGGCACAAGGCAGGAACCAATCCCGGGCAGGGTGCCAACCCACCGCAGCAGTACTCAGATGTGCCTAGGAAATGAAAGACATACCACGGTTATCTTTTTTGTTGAAAGGAGAGTCAATTATTATACAGGCTGAGAGGGGGTCCCAAACTTTTTTATATACTATATACTGTATATATAATATGTAGCATATATATGTAGAGTTTATATCTAAATCTGTTAAGTAGTTCTCATGTGAAAGCAGACAGACATACAGACAGACATTGGATTGTATTTACATTAATGTATAATGTCTCCCAGAGTAGACAGATGGAGAGATGTGAAAGGCACTATATAACAGTAAGGTACAAGGCAATATATGATAGATAGATGTGAAAAGCACTATATAAAAGATAAATATTTATTTTGTAATTGCCATTTGATTTATGTTATTTCGGAACAAATGATATTCCATACTCCTCATTGAAGTCTGCTATACAGGACTAAGCTGAATCAAATTGAATTAATTCTCTTTTTAATTTCTGAAGGCCTGAAATTCCCTGGTTTGCTGCAGTATCAGTAGTCGTTGCACTGAAGCCAAACTGGCAGCCTTTTTGCTTTTTCTTCACATGACTCAGCCAATACAGCATTAATTATGCTAATTGCATACCCTGCCACCAGGGCAAAATATTAATTAAAGGCGGATTGGTGTCTGGTAGTTACAGCAGCTTGTGTGAAACAATACGAGCTTGAATGGAAGCGTGTGCAGCCGTCACGTGCAGGGATCTTCATTCTTATCAGGGTGGCAGAAAATAAGGATTTAAATGATCAGTGAGGAGTGGCCGCCCACACACGTATCCCAACACGCTCTTACACGTGTGCTCTAATGTGATTTTATTTTTTTTTTTTTTAGCAAAGGGAGCTCATTGGGACTGTGACCTAAAGGAACATTTATTCTCATTTGGGGAGCGTTTTCTAGGTCACTACTTTTTTCTGACAGGACAGTCCTCTCTGGAGCTGCTCTGTGGACCATCTTCTTGGATCTCCCACTGCAGTGGTCCTCGGTGTTCCAGCAGTCCTGAAGTGCAACCCTATAAAATTAAATTACCATGAACACTTTGCATAGCAGTAGGTCCCTGGGTAACCTTACATGGCACTCAACTGTCATTTAGCAGGTTGTTGTTGTGAGGTGCCATCGAGTCGGTCCCAGATCGGTGTACAACATGGCGAAACATTGTACGATCCTGAGCCATCCTTTGCTATTTCTTCCACATTTGGACCCAATGTCCCAGCCACTGTGTTAATCCACCTTGTGCAGGGCCTTCCTCTCTTCCACTTTCCTTCTACTTTACTGAACGTGATGTCCTTTTCTAGAGATTGTTCCCTCCTGACAACGTGTCCAAAAAATATGAGCCAAAGTTATCAGGTTGAGGGACTCCTAATTTAACAGTTAACATTGTATACTGTCTTTCCATTATTCTGCCAAAACCCTTCCAAAAATCATATCTGGTATTACTTCCATTATTTCTAAATTTCATGTCTGTTCCACAGGAAACTTCTTGTTGCTATGTAAACAAAAGTCCACTGTGTCAGGATATCTCAGAATGAACATCAAAAGTAGATAGATAGATAGATAGATAGATAGATAGATAGATAGATAGATAGATAGATAGATAGATAGATAGATAGATAGATAGATAGATAGATAGATAGATAGATAGATAGATAGATAGATAGATAGATAGATAGATAGATGTGAAAGGCACTATATAATACAACCCCAATTCCAATGAAGTTGGGACTTTGTGTAAACCATAAATAAAAACAGAATACAATGATTTGCAAATCCTTTTCAACCTATATTCAGTTGAATACACTACGAAGACAAGATATCGAATGTTCAAACTGATAAACTTTATTGTTGTTTTGCAAATCTTCACTCATTTTCAATTTGATGCCTGCAACACGTTCCAGAAAAGCTGGGACAGGAGCAGCAAAAGACTGGGAAAGTTGAGGAATGTTCAAAGAACACCTGTTTTGAACATTCCACAAGTGAACAGGTGAATTGGAAACAGGTGTTTGTCATGATTGGGTATAAAAGGAGCATCCCCAAAAGGCTCAGTCGTTCACAAGCAAGGATGAGGCGAAGTTCACCACTTTGTGAAAAACTGTGTGGGCAAATAGTCCAGCAGTTTAAGAACAAAATTTCTCAACGTACAATTGCAAGGAATCTAGGGATTTCATCATCTACTGTACATAATATCATCAAAAGATTCAGAGGATCTGGAGAAATCTCTGCATGTAAGCGGCAAGGCCGAATACCAACACTGGATGCCCGTGACCTTCGATCCCTCAGGTGGCACTGCATTAAATCCGACATCATTCTGTAAAGGATATTACCATGTGGGCTCAGGAGTACTTCAGAAAATCATTGTCAGTTAAAACAGTTCGTCGCTACATCTACAAGTGCAAGTTAAAACTCTACCATGCAAAGCAAAAGCCATATATCAACAACACCCAGAAACACCGCCGGCTTCTCTGGGCCCGAGCTCATCTAAGATGGACTGACGCAAAGTGGAAAAGTGTGCTCTGGCCTGACGAGTCCACATTTCAAATTGTTTTTGGAAATCATGGACATCGTGTCCTCCAGGCCAAAGAGGAAAAGGACCATCCGGATTGTTATCAGCACAAAGTTCAAAAGCCAGTATCTGTGATGGTATGGGGGTGTGTTAGTGCCCATGGCATGGGTAACTTGCACATCTGTGAAGGCACCATTAATGCTGAAAGGTACATACAGGTTTTGGAGCAACATGTGCTGCCATCCAAGCGACGTCTTTTTCAGAGACGTCCCTGCTTATTTCAGCAGGACAATGCAAAGCCACATTCTGCATGTGTTACAACAGCATGGCTTCGTAGTAAAAGAGTGCGGCTACTAGACTGGCCTGCCTGCAGTCCACACCTGTCACCCATTGAAAATGTGTGGCGCATTATGAAGCGCAAAATACGACAACGGAGACCCCGGACTGTTGAGCAACTGAAGTTGTACATCGAGCAAGAATGGGAAAGAATTCCACCTACACAGCTTCAACAATTAGTGTCCTCAGTTCCCAAACGCTTTTTAAGTGTTGTTAAAAGGAAAGGTGATATAACACCGTGGTAAACGTGCCCCTGTCCCAGCTTTTTTGGAACGTGTTGCAGGCATCAAATTCAAAATGAGTGAAGATCTGCAAAACAACAATAAAGTTTATCAGTTTGAACATTCGATATCTTGTCTTCGTAGTGTATTCAATTGAATATAGGATGAAAAGGATTTGCAAATCATTGTATTCTGTTTTTATTTACGGTTTACACAACGTCCCAACTTCATTGGAATTGGGGTTGTAGATAGATAGATAGATAGATAGATAGATAGATAGATAGATAGATAGATAGATAGATAGATAGATAGATAGATAGATAGATAGATAGATAGATAGATAGATAGATAGATAGATAGATAGAATAGGTATCTATCTATCTATCTATCTATCTATCTATCTATCTATCTATCTATCTATCTATCTATCTATCTATCTATCTATCTATCTATCTATCTATCTATCTATCTATCTATCTATCTATCTATCTATCTAACTGAAGCTTCAAGGAGGGCCACTGAGGAAACAGTGGGACTAAAGATGATGGCTCCCAAATCAGAAAGTCACAGGTACCCCCAGTAGGTGGTCTTCTCTAATTCCACATAGAGATGAAAGTAAAATTCAATGATATATTGAATCAGAAAGTGATTTATTTTAAGGCTTAGTTCAGATTGTTGCACTGATTGTGAAATTGGTTGGAATAAAAGGCCCCAGCTATGGCAGCCCCCCTTCATCTATATTTAGGAACAACTGCCCTATGCTAAATTATAACTTGTCTTTTGTATAGTACATTATCTTATTCATCATTAATTTGTCTTTTAAGGAGGACAATGATTCAACTGGAAAAAAGAACACTTACCAGTACAATCCGTACAATACGAGGAGATTTACAGCCTAAAGTATATATGAAATATGTCAATTGCAGTTACCCAATTAAAGTCCCTCTTCCTCAGTACAGGGTCACCATGACAGCCTGCTTCACTGATTAGTGAGCACACTATCCTCCTACACATAATGCGTCTTGCTCCATAACACCAGTATGAACATTTGTTTGTTTTTTAACAGTTGGAGCAGAAAACTGGTAAGTGACAAGCTTGGGTTGACACAGTCAGTTTCAGAACGAGCAGCTCTCTGAGTGACAGTGGCATTGCTTAGCCACCACACCACACCACACCACACCACGCTGCAGGTCTACAAACAATACAACTGTTGTTGCTTCCCATTAATTTAACACTCCAATTTAACGTCTCCATTCCCTTTACTTCTATCATGGAGAATGAGAGGTTTCCCATCACTACGGACATGACAACTCGGATTAAGAACTCCATGAAATAGCCTGGTGAAGATGAGCATAAAGCTCCTCTGTGCCCAAGCCGTACCCGTGGGAATGCAGTGATTCCCTCATTATCATGAAGCATGGCTTCTGTATCAAAGGGAAGGCTTGCCAAAAGCAAAGACTTAGAAAGTAAAAGGCGTGAAGAACTCAGTGTGATAAATATTTTACATGAGGACAAAATGTGGTAAAAAGCAGACTTCTTTGAAGCAGGGGGGCCGACTGGGAATGCGGCTCTTTAATCTGTTAAAGCTGTCGGCACTGGCAGAACTGCAGAGGGTTCAGTGCACGGCACAGCAGCACACGGGCAGTGAAGGGGGGGGGGCTAAGAAAGAGGGACCCCCCCCCTCACTGAAGAGCTCCCCACCATTGACGAGCCAATCAAATCACACAACAGCAAGACCGGCAAACTACCTTTGCATTGTGAATATATCTGGAAAGGTCGCCTTCTCTGAAGGGTTTTTGTGTGCTGGAGTAGGAATACTGAGCTTGGGTCCTTTTGGAGAAAATTTGAGTATATAAAATTTACCATCTACTTCCTCTTTTACTTCACTACATCTTTGAATGCAAATGGCATCTTTTACTTCATTATATTTTGCCTATTTGATAAAAAGAAAGCGCGGTTCCTTCAGACTAAATCACTTGATTTGCTCAAACATGTGCAATAGAGGAGCAGCATGGCGGCATAGCGGTACGGTCGTGGAGTAAACTTCTTCAGAAAATACTTCAGATAGGCACTCACAATAGACTTTACTGCCCAGATGGGCTGGTTTGAGTATTTCTGCAACTTCTGACCTTCTGGGATTTTCACACACAAACGACTGCGGAGTGCACTCACAGTGGTCTGAACAACGAAAGGAGCCAGGTTTCTGCCCTGACTGGGTTACTCACCTTAATGCTGGTTTTGTATGTACATGCAAACATGACAACCATCTAGAAGAGTACAGGCCATTCAGCCCACCATAGCTCGCCCTTCCTATCCACTTAATTCTTCTGAAATAACATCAAGTTGAGTTTTGAAGTTCTGTAAAGTCCGTCTGTCCACCACACTACTTGGTAGCTTATTCCATGTTGTCTAAAGTTCTCTGTGGTCTTTGGTACCAACTGATGCTTGGGCAGTTGACATCAGAGGAAAGGAAAGCAAAAAAAACTCATTTAGCAGAATCGACGGGGGAAAAATAACCCTCATTTATAGGGGTCTACGGTCAGTTAGAACACACAAAGTCTGACACGGTCTCCGTCCTAGAGATTTCGGCCCATCTCAAGCTGGTCATTCTACAATAAAGTCAATGCTGGGCCATTTGATCTGACGACAGAATCTTTACAGTCAGTGTATCTCAGGCGGCTTTTCCATGCACAGGATAAACAAAGCAGGGGCACCAAGAAGAGAAGAGAAGCTGAAGAGAGAAGAATTCATCATTATGCAGGAAACCATTGCAGAGCACAGTTCAATGAAGTGAGCGCCTTGCTTTGGGTGAGCCTCATATTTATTTCAGTTCTTATCTCAAAATATCCCCGGGTCATACCGTTTCCTATCATCTGCTTTATAGGGTTTCTCATGATGATAGACTCGCTCAATACCTTTTCTTATAACAAGCTTCAGGTCCAGTGGAGTTTCTCACAGCAATCTCCATCCCAGTAGACCTTCTAAAAGCAATGGTCCTTCCCAGTCCACTCATTCTCATAGTAACTACGTTCGGCTACAAGGATGCATGTGCCACTTGGAGGTGAGCGTCACCCAATTACCCTTCCCTGTACTGGGTTGGTAAACATTGATGGCCTTTTGATTAATCAATTCTCACCATTAAGTTGGAATCAGGAGTACGTACATGTGAAAACTGGACTACTCAATTAATGATTAATTGGCCCCAGGATGTGATAGGGGTGTGTGTTTGTGTGTCTTCACCAGCAGACCCTCCCCAGACCCTTTTCAGGACTAATTAGGTTAGAAAATTAAAGACTAACCGTTATAAGGAAAAAACAACAAATGACTGCAAATTATAGGAGTGTCCGTCACCGGCTTATCTGTGCAATTATCTAAACAGCCAATCACATGGCAGACATGCCAATGAAAGGTCAGAAGCATCAGTTAAGGCTCAACATCCAACATGAAAATGGGGAACAAATGCGATTTCTGCCATGCCACGATTGTTGGTGCCTGATGGGCTGGTTTAAGTATTTCTGCAACTTCTGATCTTGTGCAATTTTCACACACAAACTACTGCAGAGTTCACTCAGAGTGGTCCGAACAACGAAAGGAGCCAGGTTTCTGCCTTGAGCGGGTTACTCACCTTATCCTGGTTTTGTGTGTGCATGTAAATATTAGAACCATCATCCATATTACTAACCGAAGGTTATGGACGCAGGGCGCATCGAAGCGCACGCGTGCTGCAACGATGCGCACGCACCCTGCCGCACTTCAACGAGCCCGCCCATAGCTAACGACACAGCCACAGAAAACACGCCTACCAGAATGATCACCACTGCAATGAGCCCGCCCATAGCTAACGACACAGCCACAGAGAACACACCCGCTAGAAGACAAATGAAGCGCACGAAAAAGCTCCCAGGCAGAGGAGTCACGGCTCAAAAATGAAACAGCTCAACTAACGGAAATACAAATCTGAGCCCATAGCTCACGACACAGCCACGGAGAAAACAAAAACAAAACGATTCAGTGCATATGTGAATCACATTACAGTATTACAGTATGGAATCCCCGACACCAGATGGAAAAAAACAATAAACGATCGCTCCGTATTAAGCGTGAGTGCGATTATAATTCCTAACAGTAGACGACTTATAGCTAACGCAGTCACAGCTGCAAAAAGAAACAGCTCAACTAATCCACAATGAAAGAGCTCAACTAAATAGAAACACAAGCCCGTATGGCTACGACCTGTAAACGAGCCCGTATGGATAAAAAGAATGAACGAGGGTGCCCACACAAAGAAACTGCTTTAGTAAAAATATGTTTATTTAATTAAATGAAAACTTTACCATGGCTACAACCTGTACACTAAACCTGATGTAAAGCGTGCACGCCATTGGGACATGCACGATGACCCGCTAGACTAGATATACCAGACTCGGCCGTTTGCTAAGGCTGTACAAATCCGAGAACATAGCTAACGACACAGCCACAGAGAAAACAAAAACGAAATGATTCAGCGCATATTTGAATCACATTACAGTATTACAGTACGAAATCCACAATGAAAGAGCTCAACTAAATACAAACACAAGCCCGTATGGCTACGACCTGTAAACGAGCCTGTATGAATATATGTATAAAAAGAATGAACGAGGGTGCCCACACAAAGAAACCGCTTTAGTACAAATATGTTTATTTAATTAAATGAAAACTTTACCATGGTTACAACCTGTACACTAAACCTGAGGTAAAGCGTGCACGCCAGGTTGTATAGCCGCCCGAGCGCTACCGCCCACATCACCGCATATACCACGTTCGTTTAGTAATGTAGCCCTCCATGCCCGGATACGTCGCCATGGCCACTTCAGCACGTGAATCAGCCGCCATCAGCAAACGACTTCTCACTGACGACACAGCCATAGAAAAACAAACACGCGACTGCATAACTGAAAACAATAAACGAAGGCGCCTACAACTGAGTCACAGCTCCAAAAAGAAACCGCTGTAGTACAAATATGTTTATTTAATTAAATGAACTGTCCCAGGACGCACCCACCCTCCATGACATTTCATCCCTCCAAGTATCAGAGTGAACAGAAAGTGATTGCCATTCTTGGATTTGCGATTCTTTCCAGAATCGTGGGCTTGCTGGTCTAGAAGAGAACAGGCCATTAAGCCCACTAAAGCTTGCCCTTCCTATCCACTTAATTCTTCTGAAATAAGATCAAGTTGAGTTTTGAAGTTCTGTAAAGTCCGTCTGTCCACCACACTACTTGGTAGCTTATTCCGCGCTGTCTAAAGTTCTCTGTGGTCTTTGGTATCAACTGATACTTGGCCGGTTGACAACAGAGGAAAGGAAAGCAAAACACTCATTTAGCAGAATCGACGGGGGGAAAATAACCCTCATTTAGAGGGGTCCACAGTCAGTTAGAACACATAAAGACTGACATGGTCTCCGTCCTACAGATCTCGGCCCATCCCAAGCTGGTCATTTTACAATAAAGTCAATGCTGGGACACTTGATCTGACGATCTTTACAGTCAGTGACTCAAAGGCTCCCCGTATCTCAGGCGGCTTTTCCATGCACAGGATAAACAAAGCAGGGGCACCAAGAAGAGAAGAGAAGCTGAAGAGAGAAGAATTCATCATTATGCAGGAAACCATTGCAGAGCACAGTTCAATGAAGTGAGCGCCTTGCTTTGGGTCAGCCTCATATTTATTACAATTCTTATCTCAAAATATCCCCGGGTCATACCGTTTCCCATCATCTGCTTTACAGGTTTTCTCATGATGATGGAGTCGCTCAGTTCCTTTTCTTATAACGAGCTGCTGGTCCTGTGGACTTTCTCACAACAATCTCCATCCCAGTAAACCTTCTCATCACAATATTCCTTCCCAGTCCACTCATTCTTATAGTAACCACGTTTGGCTGAAAGGACGTATGTGCCACCTGGAAATGAGCGTCACCCAAGTACCCCTCCTTGTACTGGGCTGGTGAAGACTGATGGCCTTTTGATTAATCAGTTCTCACCATTATGTTGGAATCAGGAGGACCCACATGTGAAAACTGGACTGCTCAGTTAATGATTAATTGTTGCATTAGCGTCCCTTAAGGCTAAAACCATAGGTGGTGATGCGTGGCTTCACTGATAAGGGCCAAGCTGTGGATGGCCTTGAGCAGAAAAGGCTGAAGAAAGGTTCTCTTCTAAAGCTTAAAGCTATCTAGTTTAATACATTAGAGTCCTGGATGGTGCATGGGAGTTCGCCCAACCAGTCTACATGTGTTTTGTGGACTTGGAAAAGGCGTTCAACCGTGTCCCTCAGGGAATCCTGTGGGGGGTGCTCGGGGAGTATGGAGTACCAGACCCCCTGATAAGGGCTGCTTGGTTCCTGCACAACCGGTGTCAGAGCTTGGTCCGCATTGCCGGCAGTAAGTCGAACCCGTTTCCAGTGAGAGCTGGACTCTGCCAGGGCTGCCCTTTGTCACCGATTCTGTTCATAACTTTTATGGACAGAATTTCTAGGTGCAGCCAGGGAGTTGAGGGGGTCCGGTTTGGTGGACTCAGGATTGGGTCACTGCTTTTTGCAGATGATGTTGTCCTATTTGCTTCATCAGGCCGTGATGTTCAGCTCTCTCTGGATTGGTTCGCACCTGAGTGTGAAGCTGCTGGGATGGGAATTAGCACCTCCAAATCCGAGACCATGGTCCTCAGCCGGAAAAGGGTGGAGTGCCCTCTCAGGGTTGGGAGCGAGATCCTGCCTCAAGTGGAGGAGTTCAAGTATCTCGGGGTCTTGTTCACGAGTGAGGGAAGAATGGAGCGTGAGATCGACAGGCGGATCGGTGCAGCGTCCACAGTGATGCGGGCTCTGCATCGGTTTGTCGTGGTGAAAAAGGAGCTGAGCCGCAAGGCGAAGCTCTCAATTTACCGGTCGATCTATGTTCCTACCCTCACCTATGATCATGAGCTATGGGTAGTGACCGAAAGAACAAGATCGCGAATACAAGCGGCTGAAATGAGTTTCCTCCGCAGGGTGTCTGGGCTTTCCCTTAAAGATAGGGTGAGAAGCTCAGTCTTCCGGGAGAGGCTCAGAGTAGAGCTGCTGCTCCTCTGCATCGAGAGGAGTCAGATGAGGTGGCTCGGGCGTCTGATCAGGATGCCTCCTGGACGCCTCCCTGGTGAGGTGTTCCGGGCACGTCTAACCAGGAGGAGGCCCCGGGGAAGACCCAGGACACGCTGGAGGGACTATGTCTCCCGGCTGGCCTGGGAATGCCTTGGGATTCTCCCAGAAGAGCTAGAAGAAGTGGCCGGGGAGAGGGAAGTCTGGGTATCTCTGCTCAAGCTGCTGCCCCCGTGACCCGACCTCGGATAAGTGGAAGAGGATGGATGGATGGATGGATGGATGGATGGATGGATGGATGGATGGATGGATGGATGGATGGATGGATGGATGGATGGATGGATGGATGTGCAATGGAAAGACCTAGTAACTGCCATTTTTTTCAAAATTTAGTTTTTTTGAGTTTTTAGAGTTACTAGGTCTTTCTTGTTGGTATAACTTAGTGGTGGTCTTCATTCCGGTCAAAGCATGATAGAAGCTCGTATGGACACAGTATTTTATATACTGTAAGACATGCCGATCAGATGAATTGGCAACACTAAATTGGCCTTAGTGTGTAATAGGTGTGTGTGTGTTCACCAGCAGACCCCCGACCCTATTTAGGACTAAGTGGGTTAAATAATGATTGACTGACTAACCACCAAAAGGAAATAAAAAGACAAATAACTGTGCAAATTATAGGAACAACCAGCCAATCTAATCAGCCAGTCACGTGGCAGCAGCACAAGACATACATGCAGATGACAGGTCAGAAGCATCAGTTAACGTCCAAATCAAACACAAGTATGGGGACAAAATTTGATTTCTGTCATTTGGGCCATGCCATGATTGTTTGTGTCTGACTGGTTGGTCTGAGTATTTCTGCTTCAGATCTTCTGGCATTTTCACACTGCACAAGTTAGCTACCAAACAGTCAGTGGGCACACTAATAAGCTTGGCCTAGGGTGCAAAATAACCTAGCACTGGCACTGCCCATGTGACTGGTGGTAAGGAAGAGAAAGGTTACTGTTTGGAAGGAGAGTTACCATCCATAAACATTTCCAGTTGTTATGAGGTAGTGGTGATGGCCAAATATGTCTTCATTCCGGTAATAACATGACGGAAGAAGCTCTTATGGACACAAGTATTAAATATACTGCGAGACAAAAACCTGGAAACTCCACTGACCAATGAGGAAAGACTGATGAAAACGTTGGATTGCGAACACGTGATTTAAATGCTGTGACAGCATGATTTTAACAGCAGGTGTTGTTGATTCGTGAAAAAATATTGTATACGTGAAGCTCAGGAAAAATGAAATCTAGAGATCACTAATTATAGGGGTGACATCATTTTCTCAAATTGCCGAAAACATGAAAGATGAGACATACACGGTTATTCCATAGTTGGTGTTGTTGATTCGTGAAGAAATATTGTATACGTGAAGCTCAGGAAAAATTAAATCTAGAGATCGTTAATTATAGGGGTGACATCATTTTCTCAAATTGCCGAAAACTTGAAAGATGAGACATACAAGGTTATTCCATAGTTGGTGAGCATTAGGCAGTATAGTGTGGTCCAGATCTAAGTATACAACTTTTAATGCAATGCAATAATTGCATAATTAGATCTGGACCACCCCATATTAGGGACCATGTAGAAAAAGTTTTGTGTGACCAAAATAACAACAACAACATTTATTTCTAAAGCTCATTTTCCTACATCTGGTGTAGCTCAAAATGCTTTACAAGATGAAGAAAGAAACGTTTATAAAAATAATAATATAAAAATATGATTAGGCAATATTAAATAACAAAGAATAAAATAAGGTTCGATGGCCGGGAGGAGAAAAAGGGCTGGAGAAAAAAAAAAAAAAAAAATCTGCAGGGGTTTCGAGGCCACAAGACCACCCAACCCCCCCCCTAACATAAATGATCTCAATCATTCCTTATGGTGTTCAGGATTCACGTCGAAGAATTAGCTGATGGTGGTCATTTGGACCTCTGGTCTTCAATCCATCAATGTAGGGACTGCATGGCGCCCTGATCAAGTGGTGGAGGCGCAGATCAGTGTGACAATGCGGGTTCACTCCACGCTCCCATCCGACTGCTGGGACCTCTTGAACCCGACACCGTCGGTAATGTCACCGAGATGAGCTGACAAATGAGGACAATGCTGTAATGAAGCCAGGGGATAGTGCAAAAAGTGCCAAAGTGCTTTTATTATTAAAACAAACACTTGTGTCTGAACAAAAAGTGCAGTGCATCTGGTTTTAATAAATCTAATATATAAAGCACAGTCGATGTATGTACAGTATGTGTGTACGTATGTACAGTATGTTTGTTTGTCCGCCATACAAATCTGTACCGGCCATCCGATCACCACCAAACTGGGGATGGGGCTCCTTTGTGACCAGGAGGAGGTCATGGGGTATGTTTGGTTGGGGAAAAATGTTCGTAGTGAAGCGCAGGGCACCTTTTCACCGACACAACGTTCGGCACACATCCCTGTACTTATCATCGACAAGATGGCCGCACTTTGCAACAGACGTTAACGGCGGCACCATCTAGCAGCACGTTTTGGTCCCTGTGAATCATCTGAAGAAAGCCTCCCAAGAATGACAGTGTGAACAAAATAAATATTCACATCCAGCAGATGATTCCAGGCCTCCCTAAAAATTACAAATCTATCCACACTGTCATAGACCCTGCTCAAGCTGTGCTGTTTCCTACAGAGTTTCTGAATTCTTTGGAACCAGCAGGACTTCTTAAAACTGGAGCACCTATCATGCTACTTCGCAATGTCGATCCTCCAAAACCGTGTAATGGGACTCGCCTTTGTGTCAAGACTCTCTATCCAAATATTATCGAAGCAACTATCATAACAGGTTGTGCAAGACGTGAAGATGTTTTCATACCAAGAATACCGCTGATTCCAAATGATTTATCCTTTGATTTCAAATGGCAGTGGAATAAAGAAGAAGGGAGCAGTGAGCACGAAGAACAGTTGAGGAAGGTAAGGAAGTGAGTGAGGAGGCACATGAGCGCAGGATGTCGTTAATGTATACAGGCAGAGAGCCAACCACGGACAGCGGCCTTGTGGAAAAAGGAAGGGAGACCGGGGCGGCCCTTGTGCGTCTCTGCTGTGAAATAAATCCTCTGTTAACGGAAATAAGGAATGAAACCACCAAAAGGAGAGGTCAGTTCTGAAAGTTCCTTACGGCATAATGGTGAGAACCGCCAAAAAAAAGACGTTATTTTCAAAAGTTCGTTACGGGGGCACGGCGCGGAATGAAACATACTTAACGTTTGTAAGTACAGTGTAAAGGATGAGCATGGGAAATTTGGGCTTCCTACGTATATTGGAAGTCACAGAAATAGTGAGGAGTGGTTTCCCCTATCTATATATGCAGTTTAGGGGGTACACCCGTTTCCCCCCTTTGGGTGTTGCAATAGGACATGAAACACACCTAACTTTTGTAAGTTCACTGCAAGAAATGAGCATGCGAAATTTTAGCTTCCCACCTATATGGAAAGTAGGAGAATTAGTGAAGAGTCAGTGTGGGCTTTGCCTTTTATATGGTAGATTTATGGACGTATTTGAGAACTAGCACTATCTACAGTGCATCCAGAAAGTATTCACAGCGCATCACTTTTTCCACATTTTGTTATGTTACAGCCTTATTCCAAAATGGATTAAATTCATTTTTTTTCCTCAGAATTCTACACACAACACCCCATAATGACAACGTGAAAAAAGTTTACTTGAGGTTTTTGTAAATTTATTAAAAATAAAAAAACTGAGAAATCCCATGTCCATAAGTATTCACAGCCTTTGCTCAATACTTTGTCGATGCACCTTTGGCAGCAATTCCAGCCTCAAGTCTTGTTGAATATGATGCCACAAGCTTGGCACACCTATCCTTGGCCAGTTTCGCCCATTCCTGTTTGCAGCACCTCTCAAGCTCCATTAGGTTGGATGGGAAGCGTCGGTGCACAGCCATTTTAAGATCTCTCCAGAGATGTTCAATCAGATTCAAGTCTGGACTCTGGCTGGGCCACTCAAGGACATTCACAGAGTTGTCCTGAAGCCACTCCTTTGATATCTTGGCTGTATGCTTAGGGTCGTTGTCCTGCTGAAAGATGAACCGTCGCCCCAGTCTGAGGTCAAGAGCGCTCTGGAGCAGGTTTTTATCCAGGATGTCTCTGTACATTGCTGCAGTCATGCTTTCCCTTTATCCTGACTAGTCTCCCAGTCCCTGCCACTGACAAACATCCCCACAGCATGATGCTGCCACCACCATGCTTCACTGTAGGGATGGTGCCAGGTTTCCTCCAAACGTGACGCCTGGCATTCACACCAAAGAGTTCAATCTTTGTCTCATCAGACCAGAGAATTTTCTTTCTCATGGTCTGAGAGTCCTTCAGGTGCCTTTTGGCAAACTCCAGGCGGGCTGCCATGTGCCTTTTACCAAGGAGTGGCTTCCGTCTGGCCACTCTACCATACAGGCCTGATTGGTGGATTTCTGCAGAGATGGCCGGCCGGCTCTAGGAAGAGTCCTGGTGGTTTCGAACTTCTTCCACTTATGGATGTGGTCATTGGGACCTGTGCTCATTGGGACCTTCAAAGCAGCAGAAATTTTTCTGTAACCTTCCCCAGATTTGTGCCTCGAGACAATCCTGTCTCGGAGGTCTACAGACAATTCCTTTGACTTCATGCTTGGTTTGTGCTCTGACATGAACTGTCAACTGTGGGACCTTCCATAGACAGGTGTGTGCCTTTCCAAATCATGTCCAGTCAACTGAATTTACCACAGGTGGACTCCAATGAAGTTGCAGAAACATCTCAAAGATGATCAGAGGAAACAGGATGGACCTGAGCTCAATTTTGAGCTTCATGGCAAAGGCTTTGAATACTTATGTACATGTGCTTCCTCAGTTTTTTTATTTTTAATAAATTTGCAAAAATCTCAAGTAAACTTTTTTCACGTTGTCATTATGGGGTGTTGTGTGTAGAATTCTGAGGAAAAGAAATGAATTTAATCCATTTTGGAATAAGGCTGTAACATAACAAAATGTGTAAAAAGTGATACGCTGTGAATACTTTCCGGATGCACTGTATGTGGACACTGTTTTTATTTTTTGTAATAAAAGCACTTGCACCTTTTGTACCATCCCCTTGCTCAGTCTGATCTGTCCCCATCAGACCAGCTCATACAGTTAAAATACCGATGGGGTTGGGTTCGAGGGGCTCCCAGAAGAGAAGTGGAAGCATGGCGCAGGACCCACATTGTCACAACAACTACACAAAAACAGAGGATAACAAGGAGGGGGCAAATATTTTTCCACACCATCAGTACTATGGGTTAAGATAGCCAATCAGTATACTGTACAATACTTTTATCATAAAGATTTTATTATCCAGAGTATCTATAACTGGGTGTCAGAAATTTTTTGTTTCTCATCTTCTTAGACAGTCAAGGCTGGGGGGGCTGTCAAAAGTCAGGGCCTGCTAAAACCCTTTGTGGCACTCCTTGTGTGATTTTTGGGCTGTACAAAAATAAATTGCAATTGTACAGGGTGGTCCAGATCTAATTATGCAACTGTTCGACTGACAACCGTCTCCCCGCCATTTTGGAATGCAGAGCAGGTGCTGCCATCTATCAGCAACAAAAAGAATTTTATGTGAAATCTCTATGTGCAGGGCAGGTGCTGTGAATTCTCTATGTAATAAACTTAGTAAGTTATAGCGTAATGAAAATTGCACAATTAGATCTGGACCACCCTATATAGGATGGGGTCAAAAAGCCTCAGTAGGCATTTGCATTGAATCCAAATTTGAAAGCACTGTGAGGGTTGCATTATGGTGTCTGTGATACAATGAAACATTGCAGGCTGGAATTCTTGAGAATTGTTGAAAGGTGAGTTCCCATCCTATTGTCACAGGATTATAAAGCTGGCCATGTGAAAAGACCAACTGCAGATATCTACCTCCATATGGGGCTGTCTTGTAGTCAGCCATAGCCCTGTGCTCAAACACAAGTTCCCACAGCTTGTTATTTTATTTTTCACAGTGTGGGTCATAGTTCAGTTTAATAAAAAGAAACGTTGAAAAACAGAAGGAAAATCAATCCTGACTGTCCTGCTGGGGCTTACTAAAGGCCAAAGTCAGCCTGGCCATTTTATTAATTGTTGACTTCCCCAATCTCTAGTGTTGGCTTTTCTTTGAGAGGTCTGCTGCTTCCAGCTATGGCTTGAGGTTTTTACACAATTCATTTCTTTAGTCTGAACCCTCTGGACTATCCACTTGTCTGGAAATAATCTGCCAACCAAATCAGTACAACCCTGGAAATGTCCTATGTTAAAGACCCAGTCATGTTAGCAGCCACCACCATCACCATCATTATTATCATTTTCATTGATTGGGGTCATGGGGGCATCATGCCAAAGTGGAATGTCCAGGCTACCCTATCCTCAGTGTTATACCATGTTTAGGTTCTTTACTGTGTGGGAGTATATACTCTAATCTAGTGTTTCTCAAACGTTTTCCTCACATGGACCAACCTTGTCCTTCTTAGTGTCTTCAATACTCAGCCCATGATGATGGTCAATTATTCCCTCTAAGGAAAATTTTTTTTGGAAAATCACCACTGTGGTATAGCGAGTCCACGGCTACAACAAAATATGTCCAGGTTTTAAATCCACAAAGCCGTGTTAGTCTCCGTGGGTACAATTGCACAACCGCGGGGATTTAATGAGGTAGTTGGGGCACGTGCAGGTGTGATCATTCTCAATTGCTTCATTGGCTTCCTGCAGTGTGTGATTAAGGCACTGCACCCACGGAGACGGGTGTGTGTGTGTGTGTGTGTATACACGGGCCGGCACAAGGGGAGATATGAAGGATGAAAAAGAAAGAGTTTAAAAGATGGAAAAAAAGCAGTCATGGGAGATGATTCAGTCACCAGGAAGGAGAAGGTGGCATGAGCTGGGGCTCCGTAAGAGAGCGCAGACTGAGGAACTCTAGGGTCTGACTAAACGTGTAGAGTGGGGCGAGCGAGATGTAAGACCTCCCAATGGATCCGAGGAGCAACTGAGTGAGCGAGAAGGAAGATGGGAGGTGTGCTGACCACGGATGGTCTGACTGTGCAGTCAAGTCAAGTCAAGTCAAGTAGAGCTTTATTGTCATCCTAACAATATACTTACAGTACACAGTGGGACGAAATATCGTCCTCCAGAGTCAAAAGGTGCAATACACAAGATATATATATATATAACTATGATAATAATAAAAAAATATATATATACAGTACTAAGTAGTATTATGTAATCCAGAGAGTGTGTGGAGTAGAGAGTCCAGTGTGGAGGAGGGCAGCATGGTGTTCAGGAGCCGGACTGTTTGGAGAAAGAAACTATTGCACAATCTCGCAGACCTGCCCCTGATGCTGCAGAGTCGTCTTCCAGATGGAAGAGGAGTAAACAGTTGGTGGGAGGGGTGGTGGGGGTCAGCCATGATGCTAGTGGTTTTATGAAGGCAGCGTGAGGTGTAGATCTCCTGCAGACTGGGTAGAGAGCTGCCAATGATGCACTCAGCAGTCCGCACAATCTTCTGAAGGGCTTTGCGATCGGAGGCATGGCAGTTTCCATACCAGACTGCAATACAGCTGGTCAGGACGCTCTCTATGGTGCCTCTGTAGAAGGTGGTAAGTATGGGTTTAGGGAGGTGCACCTTCTTCAGTCATCGCAGGAAGTAAAGACGCTGCTGGGCTCTTTTTGTAAGATAGTTGGTGTTTTTGGTCCAGGACAGGTCCTCTATGATATGAACGCCAAGGAACTTGGTGCTCATCACTCTCTCTACTGTGACGCCATCAATGTTGAGTGGGAGATGGACAGCCTTTGTCTTCCTGAAGTCAACAATAAACTCTTTTGTCTTTTCAACATTAAGAGACAGATTATTGTCTTTGCACCAAAGTGCCAGCCGTTCCACCTCTTCTCTGTACGATGCATCATCGTCGTTCTCGATGAGTCCCACTACTGTAGTATCATCGGCGAACTTGATAATGTGGTTTGTGTCAGAGTTGGAGGTGCAATCATGGGTCAACAGCGTGAAGAGTAGCGGGCTCAGCACACAACCCTGGGGGGCACCTGTGCTCAGTGTGATGGTGTTAGATCTTATATTCCCAATCTGTACTGTTTGAGGTCTTTCAGTGAGAAAGTCCAGAATCCAGTTGCAGGTGGAGGTGTTGAGTTCGAGCAGATCCAGCTTACTGATCAGCTGATCCAGTGTGGTGGCAGCCAAGATGGGGGTCGGCAGAAAGGAGTTCATGTTTCAGTGGCTCTGCCGGCAACTCCTGTGATGGGTGAGCCAGGTAGACAGAAGGTGGTGGGCTGAGATCGGGTGAAGAGAGACTGCATCTTAACCTCTATTTTAATAAATGTATTTACTGATTTTATCTCCACGTCTCAATGATTTTATGGATTTGGTTTTTTTGAACACTGCACAATGGACACTGTTGGTTTTACTTTTGTGTTGGACTGTTTCTTTTTAATAAAAGCGCCTGACCATTTTACACCATCCCCTGGCATCAATGAGATTTGTCCTCATTTGTTGGCTCATCTCAGTCATAACTATCGACAGTGTTGGTTCAGCAGACTCCCATGTGGGAAGAGGGAGTCTGTAGGGGACCGGCATCGTCACAGCCAACAACGGTCATGATGAAGCAATATATCTTGCTTAATTTGCCAATGACAGCACATCGTGAGCTACCTCATAAACTGTACGCAACCTTTTCCTACGAATACAATGGTGAGTCACAACCCTGTGCCCCCCATAGTTTAGAGAGATCATTCCACCAATGGTCAAGGCGGTTTTCATTTTAGCAATAAAGTGTTAGTCCTCTCACTAAGCAGCATTTTAATTTGTGTCACATTTTAGTCATTTAATTATTGATAGTGTTAGTCAACAAAAAGTCAATTTTTGTTAGTCGACAAAGTGGCAGAGAAGTACGTAAGAGTTGTGCAGGATATGTATGAGGGAAGTGTGACCATGGTGAGGTCTGCAGTAGGAGTGACTGAGGTGGGATTACATCAGGGATCGGCTCTGAGCCCTTTCTTATTTGCAATGCTGATGGACAGGTCGACAGATGAGATTAGACAGGAGTCCCCATGGACTGTGATGTTTGCTGATGATATTGTGATCTGTAGCGAGAGTAGGGAGAAGGTCGAGGAGACCCTGGAGAGGTGAAGATATGAGAGGAGAGGAATGAAGGTCAGTAGGACCACCAAGACAGAATACATGTGTGTGAATGAGAGGGAGGTCAGTGGAATGGTGAGGATGCAGGGAGCAGAGTTGGAGAAGGTGGATGAGTTTAAATACTTGGGATCAACAGTACAGAGTAACGGGATTGTGGAAGAGAAGTGAAAAAGAGAGTGCAGGCAGGGTGGAGTGGGCGGAGAAGAGTGTCAGGAGTGATTTGTGACAGATGGGTATCAGCAAGAGTGAAAAGGAAGGTCTACAGGACGGTAGTGAGACCAGCTATGTTCTATGGGCTGGAAATGGTGGCACTGACCAGAAAGCAGGAGAAAGAGCTGGAGGTAGCAGAGTTAAAGATGTTAATATTTGCATTGAGTGTGACGAGGATGGACAGGATTAGAAATGAGGACATTAGAGGGTCAGCTCAGGTGGGATGGTTGGGAGACAAAGTCAGAGAGGCAAGCTTGTGTTGGTTTGGACATGTGCAGAGGAGAGACGCTGGGTATATTGATAGAAGGATTCTAAGGATAGAGCTACCAGGCAAGAGGAGAAGAGGAAGGTCTAAGAGAAGGTTTATGGATGTGGTGAGAGAGGACATGCATTTGATGGGTGTAACAGAACAAGATGATGAGGACAGAAAGATATGGAAGAAGATGATCCGCTATGGCGACCTCTAACAGGAGCAGCCGAAAGACGAAGAAGAAGAAGAAGAAGAAGAAGAAGAAGAAGAATTAATTTCATTGCAGGGTTGAATAGGCCTACATGTAATTAGTTGTTTGAAGGGCATTATGCATTTTTCATATACGACTAGTTAGTAGCCTATTTGAACTGATGCACATAGGCGTACATAGGCAACATGTGAAAACTAAGAAAACGACTTTACATAACTATGAACCGTATTCTTTTAGTTCCACTTGTACAATACATAACTTTGTACCAATATCCACAACAGTTAGGCCTATAATAAATAGTAAATGGTGGTGATGGGTCCTGCGGTGGGTTAGCACCCTGCCCGGGATTGGTTCCTGCCTTGTGCCCTGTGTTGGTTGTGATTGGCTCCAGCAGACCCCCGTGACCCTGTGTTCAGATTCAGCAGGTTGGAAAATGGATGGATGGATGGTGGTGATGGGCTGCTGGTTCTATTGAAGAGTAAAAAGTCAACTCCTGGGTCATTTATTCTCACTCCTTAAAAAATACAAAAATGACCTGAACGTGAACTATAAACATGAATTTGTTCCTTTCAATCTGTGGGAACTGAACTTTGAGCTCTAGTTCTTGTGAGGGGTGAACTTGCACAAACACTGTCTGGAATCTGATCGGACCCAAAGGGACAAATTCTCGACGCATGTGGGCAGAGACACTGACACTGTGGGTGACAAACTGAGCAGCTGGCAGTGACAACAGGGTCACCATTAAAAAAAAATAAAAGAACATTTAAACCTTTGCTTGTTTTTCTTTCCCTATTCTACAAATATACCCGAGCAACGGCGGGTACTTCGGAGCAGTTATATAAAAGAAGTCCATTTAATTTAACGCTGTCATGCAAAGGACTGGAATGATTTATTTTTATTTTTAAAATCGCCAGTTCCTTGAGCAATGCGAATTTCTGTCACTTCTGGCAGGTGATGATGTACCGTGTACACAATGCCTAATAATAACCAACAGGGTCCTCTTTAGAAGATTTGCCACAGCAGTAGCATAGTGTCAGCTCGTTTAGATTTCATGTCTGAAAAGCAATTAGGCAGGATGCAATTATCGACAGAGTTGCAGGAAACCTTTGATATGGATTCCCCTTCCTTGATTCAAGCAATAGAAGTAAAAAAGAAGAAGACTAATCTAATTTGGCTCAGGTTTGTTGGCAGCTGGTCCATGCTGGTGAATAGAGATGTATTTTAAACCGATGCAAGTAAGCATCGTGGCCTTCACAAAGCCAAGTACACCATTAAAAAATGCTAATGATGAAGTTTCCTAGAAGTGATCATTTGAGTAACATTTTCAAAACGCAGATGATGGCTGTGTGAATTGGGCTGATGTCAGAGTTCATTTCTTCACAGCTTCTGGAGCTTTGCACAGCAAAGCAAAGGCTTCAGCTGCGTCACCGCATCCAGATATTCACCGACTGACTGCGAGCAGACATTACAGGGCAGCAGTCGCTCATCCCGCACCCGCGATCAATCGGCTTTTAGGTTAGCAGGTGGTGACGTCTCCAGATTGTGAGAAAGAACGTCTGCTCCGATTTTTCTGTGGCTGAAAACGACATTGGTGCTGCAACGGGAAGTGCTGTAGGATAACGTTGTCTGTGAAAGGTGCTATGTAAAACTGCAAGACTGCAGTTTTGGGCTCTTTCTCTAACTGACTGGGGTACTCTGAATGAATCTGCTTAGGAGGAGGAGGAGGTGGTTGGGAGCAGGCGCTGATTACAGTACATTGCCGCACCCACCCCATGACAGACCACCTGGATTGGGACCCAACGAGTGTGGTGGGTGACACCTCAGCACCACACTGGAACAGGGTGAGTTGTTTTACAATGGCTGGAGTGCCAATCCTGCCACCAACCCCAAAGTTATTATGACAGAGGGATACAGACCAGGTACGCCAGAGGAATGTTGGGGCACCAGTTGGGTTGCCCCTTTTTTTAAATGGCAAAAGAAAGTCAACAATATGTACTCATAGCACAAAAACAAAGGGCATCAGTCAGGCTTACAAACAAAGCAAATAACAGGAGCTCTGGCAACGTCAGGAGTCGTGACTAAATAAAATATGATACAATATGACTTATTATATATATGGCACTCTTCACTGAGAGAAATGAACAAGTCTCACAAGTATACATCTCACTCATTACTAAATACAGAAGTGGTGCACATAAAAATGCAGATTTGTTAAAACACACCGAGAACAAGGTAGGAACTGTTTAAACGTAATTGGAAACCATCACTATCTCTCCATTAATTCATTGATGAACTATCTCCAGTTAACAAAGGAGAAGATCAAAACTGTTAAAGGGAAAGTTGATTATTAAGGCACAGTCCTGCAGACCTCGGCTAACTGGCCGCCTACCCCATCCTGGGTTTTCTGTAGTGGAATCCTATCTGATTTGGGAATCTTGGAGCCACCTTCCAGGATGGACAGCAGTAATGGTGTCTGTGCCTCCTTGGGGCATTGTGGGCAGGGATAGGTGTCCTCGCTGGGCGGTTTGTCTGAAGATACAGTTAGTGCCAGCAGCCCTTTGTAGGCTCATGTGTGTGAACCCTGCCAGTGGTGAGCGGCATCGCAGAGCTCAAGTGCACCAACACTTACCCAATAAATACAATACGATCCAATTTATTTTTACATAGCCCAAAATCACACAAGAAGTGACGCAATGGACTTTAGCAGGCCCTGCCTCTTGACAGCCTCCCAGCCTTGACTCTCTAGGAAGACAAAGAAAAACTCCCAAAAAAATTAACCCTTATAGGGAAAAAAATGGGACAGACCCCTTTCCAGGTAGGTTGGGTGTGCAGTGGGTGTCAAAAAGAAGGAAGTCAATACAATACAATACACAGATATTACAAGTGCAGGGCAGAATTCAACAGGAGATGATATCACATCATAGGATTTGGGTTTGTTCAGAGTCCTGGAGACCTCGGCCATCAAGCTGCCTCCTCCTATTGGCCATTCCACAGCTAAGTCAGCGCTGGGCCAGCCAATCCGATGAAAGGACCCCTCTACCCGACGATTCCTACGATCCTCCATCAGAGATGACTTTACCTTAGGCAGGCAGAACAACTTGGCAGGTGGGCCGTGGCACCAAGTGCCAAATTTGAGTACTGAGAAGAGAAACAGAATAGGTGAGGGTTAGTAACAAATTCTAACTATCATGTTACTTATGTTTTAGTGCCAATGACTGACAACAGAGATGCAGTCTGTGCAGTTAATCAGCAGCTCTAGTCAGGGTGTGCTAAACTGAAGTAGCGAGTCTTTTAAAGCGGAGACCGAAGGGGCATCTCTTATAGTAGCAGGCAGACCATTCCACAGTTTAGGGGGCCCCCCAGTAACTAAGATTTGACCTCACCCTGTTATTTTATTATTCCTTAGATTCATAAGAAGACCGGCATCTTGAGATTGTAATGTGCGCTCAGGTTTGTAAGTCATGATAAGTTCAGACAAGTAAGCCGGACCTCGGCCATTTAAAGCTTTATATGTTAAAAGGAGGATTTTGAAATCTGCCCTAAACTTAACCAGGAGCCAGTGTAAGGATTTAAGAACTGGATTTATGTGTTTGTATTTTCTTGTTCTTGTAATAAGTCTTGCAACAGAATTTTGGATTAACTGGAAGCTTTATGAAGAACAACTTGAATATCCAGTGAACAACACATTGCAGTAGTCAATTCTACTAGAAATAAATTCATGAATTCCTTACGACAGTTTAACGCAAACCAATTCCGAGATCCCTTTCGCTTCACTACTAGTTAGTGATGCTTAAAGCCGTTAATGAATCTTTTCTGTCAGCCGGCAGCAGTGGTCGGACTTTGAGGACACCGGCACATAGATCCGAATGACATGGAGAGTGGAAGATGCTAAAAGATTTTCCCCAAACAGTTCTCCCATTTTGTTCTCTTAACACTTACTTAATACTGTGACGTGTCTCGCTACTGCATGGGCTGTAGGGAGTGGAAGTAGAGTTGGAGTGGAGTCTTGGGGGGGGGGGGGTGAACTTTGGGATGGCTCGGGGCATGGAGAATCTGAGTGACAAGAGCCAGGGTTAATTAACAGTGCACCCAGGCAAAAGATGTAGTGTGTAGTTGACGAGGAGAAGCATTGGAGTTGGTAGGAAGACAGGATCAGGGTGAGAAGGGGGCGAATTGTTACAGGACAGGCAAGAGGCAGACAGAACAAAGGCGACTTGGAGCTGTCGCTGTGACCCAGACAACGGGCTGCAGAGTTTATATCGTGGGCATAACAAATACAAAGTCAGTCCGCATTTGGAAGAATTCCCCGGAAAAGCGGCTGCTTTGTGTCTGATTCAATTGGACGTCACAATATTCATAGAAGTCATCATCTTCATCAACACAGAGTGCCATAATACCAAGCGGTGTCTTAAAATCTTCTTCTGCACAAAAGTTCCGTTATCAGCTGCGGTAGTTGCCTGATTTCAACCATGAGTGTCCTCTACAGGTTACGTAGCCAATAAGCTTTCGGCATAACTTGTCAGTCTGTAAAGCCCTGAATTGATTGGCCCAAGCACTTTTGCCCCGCCCTGGAGCTGATAGCCGCCCGAGAGTTATTCCATCATCAAATGCCCAACTCGTGGCATCTCTACAGTTAAATATTATGAGAGACTTCGCAAAGAAATTCTCATCTACAGCAGGATTCATCGTATCATATTTCTTCCAGTTCAAGAACGTCCCCGTAAGAAGTGGGTATTATGTCCGTCCGGCTTTATGGTCCTGTAAAGTAATGTCTGTGTATAAGTATCGTAATGGTTAAGAAATTTTACAATATATTACTAGGGGCTTCACCCCCTGCTCGCTTCGCTCTTCATCTCCCCACCCTGCATTACACACCAACCACTTTGGGCCTCTGCTGCTCACGTATGTGGATTTCACTTTCAATTAAAAAAAAAAACTTTTAATTCTCGTGGATACGCCTCTTCATTGGGAATAAACACTACTTTTCCCTGATGGCAACAGGAATTAGAAAATCTACAAGTCTCCGACTTAAACTTTAAAGCCAAACAATATCTATATACTTCTGTCATATCACCTGTGTCCATATATTCGATCTTTTTTGCTTTTACCTTTTCGTCAATATCGCATTGAATTTTGATTCCATGTGTGGAATTACATCGTGACAATGCAACATATAACTGCCCGTGAGTGAATCTCGTTTCTTTCTCTCTACACGAACTGCGTCTGACAATAGCATTCACACAAATGAGAGATGATCGAACGGTAGGCGTGGTTATAAATGTTTTAGATGTGGGCGGGACTTTAACAAATCTCTGTGCATAAAGTCTTGTCTTGCTTGAAATTTTCTCTCGCGGGATTTCACTTTCACCAAACTACAAATCTTTTAATTCTCGTGGATACGCCTCTTCATTGGGAAGAAACACTACTTTTTTTTTTCCCTGATGGCAACATGATCTTTAAATCCAAAAAATATATTGGATCTTTTTTCGCTGTTCCATTATTTCACAGAGTAATAATTTCTGTTTGTTATCGCTAATGTGATCTTTACTATCCTTTTTTTGAAAACTTCAAATTTTCGTACTTCCATTATCTCTAACCTGCTCTGCATGTGAACCGCATCAACAGTTTTGAACCTCTTTATGATGTTTTACTCTGTCATCTACTCTTTGTCTTTCATTTCCGGCCCCGGGTGTGGTTAAATCCCTTGGCACACAGTCTTGCGGGACGTGAAAGTGTCTCTCTGAGAAAATCACATCTCATCTCCTTCCAAGATTTTTTTTTTTATAATAGAGGGATCTCATATTCACTTATTATTTATTGTTCAGAATATCTCCAGGGGCGGCACGGTGGCACATTGGGTAGCGCTGCTGCCTTGCAGTTGGGAGACCTGGGGACCTGGGTTCGCTTCCCGGGTCCTCCCTGCATGGAGTTTGCATGTTCTCCCCGTGTCTGCGTGGGTTTCCTCCCACAGTCTAAAGACATGCAGGTTAGGTGGATTGGCGATTCTAAATTGGCCCTAGTGTGTGCTTGGTGTGTTTGTGTGTGTCCTGCTGTGGGTTGGCACCCTGCCCAGGGTTGGTTCGTGCCCTGTGTTGGCTGGGATTGGCTCCAGCAGACCCCCATGACCCTGTGTTCAGATTCAGCAGGTTGGAAAATGGATGGATGGATGGAGAGATAATTATTTGGACATCTCCTCTTTCATATCGTTCTGTGGTGATTGCACTTGCTATAAAGATGTGAAGAATTAGTGAGGTCACAGGTTGAGTCTAATTATTCAACACCTCTGTAATATCTTCATTATTCTCATTGCATGGGGGTTCATGTCATTCACTCCAGCTTTTTTCAGAAATTTTCAGGAAACATGATAAAAAATAACATGTATTATTGCAACAGTTAGTATTCCATAATCAGTACTTTCCAACAGCCAGGTAACATGTTCAACAAACTGGTGAGTCACTAATCATTGTTGTCTCCATTAAAGATCAAGGGCTTGCTCAGACCATCCAAAGCGTAATGAAAGGGATGTCAGGGATGGAGGTACAATGCTGACTGCTGCCCAAGTCCCAGCCATGTCTAGAGTCACACGATTCTGGAGTGCCACCATCCTTATGGTCAACGCCACAGAGGACATTTCTTCAACATCATCTGCTGGCAGGTTTAGCTATGACTTTCAAAGCCGAACCATTTCATTGATTCTTCAGACCAGAATGGAAAGATAACTCCTAATCTCCTGACCCATTCTGGGCCTGATGGGTAGACAGGGAGTGCTACTATCAGGACTGGCCTTTTCAATCTGTGACGGGGTGGCTGTAGAAGTTGTGGATAGAATCAGATATGCCAAACATCAAGTACCTATCTGACCACCAACAAGATGGGTGTTATGTGGACCAGCTGGTGTATCTGTGAGGTACACTGGCAAGGTAATGTTAGACCCTGATGGAGTTCCTCTGCAGTTTGGTCTCCAGCTTTCATTTCCCCTTTGAATCTTATCTTGACGCTGGCTGTAATCGACATACCAAGATGCTGAAGTGTTTTTTTTTTTTTATTAAAGATTTTCTCCAGGAGAACACGCAGGGAGGTTGATCTATCCACCCAGAGAGAGCACCTCTTAATCCAGTTCCAGGGTAAAGGGAAGAGAGCATTAGAGGCAAAGTAGGAGCCAGTGCTGGCTGAGATGCCAGTTACAACTTCTGATTAATGGAATAAGATCTTGAGTTTGGTGGTAGACACACAGAAAAATTGATTTATTCATCTACGGCATCCACGCTTAATCCACTGCCAGGCGAATGGAAGGCCAGAGCCTAACTGGGTAGCACTGAATACAAGACAGCAATCAGTCCTAATGTGGATACCAGTAAAGAATTCTGATACAGTAAATGGAACAAGTCCTTGAGTTTGGTGATGGACACAGTGAAGCTGATCTATCTGTTTGCAGGAACCGCTGCTTAACCCAATTCAAGGGTCATGGGGAGTCCAGAGCCCACCTCGGCAGCATTGGATACAAGGCAGGAGCTAAGGGTAGCTGGGATGCCACTGAATGTAACTTAATGTCTCCCAGAGTAGACAGATAGATGTGAAAGGCACTATATAACAGTAAAGTACAAGGTAATATATGATAGATAGATGTGAAAAGCACTATATAAAAGATAAATAGATATAGTGAGAGGTGCTATATGATAGATAGATAGATAGATAGATAGATAGATAGATAGATAGATAGATAGATAGATAGATAGATAGATAGATAGATAGATAGATAGATAGATAGATAGATAGATAGATAGATAGATGTGTAAAGCACCATATAATAAATAAATAGAAAAGGCACTATAAAGTGACAGAGTGATGTGAAAGGCACTGTATGATACGTAGGCAAAGTGATGAGAAAGGCGCTACAGTATATAACAGAGTGGGATAAATGGTATGACATTATAGATAGATATGAAAAACACTATATAACAGAGAGATAGATATTAAAGGCACAATATAATAGATATGAAAACACTACATAATAGATGTAATGTGAAAGACACAATATAATACAGTAGGTAGATAAAGTGATGGAAAATGGAACTATATAAAAGAGTGATTATAAATGGTATTACATACTAGATATGAAAACACTATACAACAGTTATAAAGATATTAAAGGCACAACATGATAGATAGATAGATAGATAGATAGATAGATAGATAGATAGATAGATAGATAGATAGATAGATAGATAGATAGATAGATAGATAGATAGATAGATAGATAGATAGATAGATATGAAAGGCATTGTATAATAGATAGATGTGAAAGGCACTATATAATAGCTAGATAGATATGAAAGGCACTATATAATAGATAGATAGTGTGGTAGATTAGCTCCCCGTACACAGCAGACATGACACCAAATATCCAAAGCACACACGTTTATTATGCTTTCAATCTTATGTGGCACCTCACAATGCCCTAATCAGCCAACTCAGTCCCTTCTTTCCTTCAATCTCTCTGTACTTCTGCTGCCTTTACTCCTTTCCTCCCAAGCTCCATCTTCTTCCTCCCAACTCTGGCTCATCTACTGGAGGAAGGCAGCCTCTTTTATAATAACCCGGATGCGCTCCAGGTGCTCTGTGATGATCTTCCGGCGGCACTTCCTGGTGTGGCAGAAGTGCCGCATGAGCACCCCGAAGCACTCCGGGTGTCCATGGAATTCCTTCCGGCAGCACACCCAAGTGTGGTGGAAGTGCTGCCATCCAGGGTTCCATAAACATCCGGTCCCCCTCTGGCAGTAACTACGGGCCCCAACAGGGATGAGCTTCCAAGCTCTGATCCCATTGCCCCCATGCAGACCAGGGTGGCTGCCATCTTGTGGCCCAGGGGAGGTATTGGCCATCTCCCGGCTGGGTAGGATCCCCAGCCAACTGCCACAGTAGATAGATAGATAGATAGATAGATAGATAGATAGATAGATAGATAGATAGATAGATAGATAGATAGATAGATAGATAGATAGATAGATAGATAGATAGATAGATAGTGTGATACACAGCCCGGACACACACAGACGGACACCATATTATAGTCCACCACACGTTTATTAAACATAATTAATTCAATAAAGTGCCCAACCCAGTGCACAAAGCACCAATCACCCCTTAACAGTCCTGGCCACAACACAATGCCTTTTATAGTCTCTGGTCCGCCTCCACTCCTCTCCACCACACTTCATCTTCTTCCTCCCGACTCTTGCTCCTGACTGGAGGGAGGCGGCCCCTTTTATGTGCCCTGGATGGGCTCCAGGTGCATCCTCAGGACCTCCGTAGCCACACCCCTGTGTGGCGGAAGCTCCCAAGGAGAAGTCAGAAGTCCACCGGGTGCCCTCAAGTCTCTTCCCCCCAGCACTTCCCGGTGTGGCGGAAGTACTGAGGGACAATGTTCCCAAGGCATCGGGGCGCCCCCTGGCGGTGACCACGGGCCCCTACAGGGTTGAGCTTCTAAGCTCCGTACCCGTGGTCCCCAAACCCACCAGGGAGGACGCCCCCTCGTGTCCTGGAGGAGGCACAAGCCCTCCTCCACTCCTCCTAGGCATCCAGGCCGGGCATGGACACCCGCCGGGCACCACAATAGATAGATAGATAGATAGATAGATAGATAGATAGATAGATAGATAGATAGATAGATAGATAGATAGATAGATAGATAGATAGATAGATAGATAGATAGATGTGAAAAACAACATAACAGATCAGATGTGAAAGGCACTATATGATAGGCAGCTAAAGTGATGAGAATGTCATTCAATGTCTTCTGATGAATGGAATAGGTCGTTGATTTTGGTGGTGGGCTCACAAAAAAAATCGATTTATTCATCTATGACACCCACTGCTTAAGACAATTCTAGGGTCTTGGGAGACCAGAGACCTCCTCTGCAGGATGGGATACAAGTCAGCATTCATTCTTGGCTGGGATGCCAGGGAAGACATCTGATGAAAAAATACATTTTTGCATGGTGAGATTGGTTCACCCACCCATTCCCGAATCACGATGAGTTGTTGTATATAATTGCAGCATTGGGTGTAAGGAAGGAGAGAATCCTGGCAGGGATGCCAGTGCAGACTTGTGATGAATAGAATAAGTCCTTATGTTTATTGAACACACAGTGAAATCCATCAATCTTGCCATCCATAGCCCCTGCTGCTTAATCCAAATTCTGGGGTGATGGGAGGCCAAAACCTACCTTTGCAGCATTGAATGAAAGGTAGGAACCGACCCAGATCTGCGGCACTGGTTAGAAGCACAGATCAAGTCAGGCCTGAATACAAGTGAAGAATTCTGATGAAAGGATCAAGTCCTTAGGTTTAGTGGTGGACACACAGTGAAACTGATCTGTTCACCTGCAGACACTGCTGCCTCTTTCAGTTCAGGGGTTTCGGGAGGCCAGAGCCCACCTGTGCACCATTGGGTATATAGCTGGAGTCAATCCTGGTCAGAATGCCAGTGTAGAAATTTGATGGACAGAATAAGTCCTTGACTTAATCGGCTGCAGAAGCCTTTCAGGCAGCAGCAAACACTTAGACAGATGAGGGCCTTTTAGAGTGAAGCATCTCCATCTTTGAGGATTTTGCTTTTCACTGTTTCAATCAGCATTAAGCTTTTGTTAAATGTGCATTTAATCGGTGGATTATCATCCCACCCTTTTGTGTTTTTATATATATTATATATTTCTGCTTTACAGGTACTCCTGACACTCCTCTTGTTTAGTGGCAGATGAATTGTTTTAAATAAGACTCTTCTGACTGGAGGAGCAGTGCATTAGTGTCAGCGCCCTAATCTAATGTTCACTTTAATCTCTTCTGTCCTTCTGCATGTGCTCTGCTATCACTTCACCCATTCTCCTAAAATTGAATTATCAAGGTGTCTGGAAATGTAAGCTGTCGCCTGCACTTGGGATAGCCAATCAATAGCTGTCACCTGCAGAATATTCTGTAATAAAGGTTATCTCGACCGGTTCAATGCAAACACCTTGTCTGTTATTTTGTAAAGAATACTCAGTGTGGCTCCCTCATCCAGCCTAATGGGGGCTTAAAAAACACATCTCTGTGAGTGAGATGGCAACCGGGAGGTGATCTGTATGGCATGAAGGAGTGAGACAGACAACTATGTAATCATTGAGGGGGAGCTGAAATGAAAACTGAGCTCCAAAGGACAAGGAAACAGAATGACTAGGATTGAGAGAGGTTAGAAAAACACACTCAGGGTCACACTGACTCTGTGGGTCTACTGCATAAACTGTCCTATGTATGTGTCCATCAGGGGGCGCACTCTGCATAGAAAAGTATTCTTTAACAATCGCGTCCACAATAGACAGAGAATGGAAATTAAAAGTCTGTCAGATTAGACAGAGGGATAACTGTGAAAGGCACTATATAACAAATGTAAACGCAACATTAGATAGATAGATAGATAGATAGATAGATAGATAGATAGATAGATAGATAGATAGATAGATAGATGTGAAAGGCACTATATAACAAATGTAAACGCAACATTAGATAGATAGATAGATAGATAGATAGATAGATAGATAGATAGATAGATAGATAGATAGATAGATAGATAGATAGATGTGAAAGGCACTATATAACAAATGTAAACGCAACATTAGATAGATAGATAGATAGATAGATAGATAGATAGATAGATAGATAGATAGATAGATAGATAGATAGATAGATAGATAGATAGATGTGAAAGGCACTATATAACAAATGTAAACGCAACATTAGATAGATAGATAGATAGATAGATAGATAGATAGATAGATAGATAGATAGATAGATAGATAGATAGATAGATAGATAGATGTGAAAGGAACTATATAACAAATATAGGGATGCAAAAAATACTACATGATATAAAGTGATGAAAAGGACATTATATGACAGACAGGCAGATTGATGTCAAAGGCACCGTATAATAAATGTGAAAGGCACTATATAATGGACTTGTAAAAGGCAACACATAATAGATGTAAAAGGAATTATAAAACAAGTATAGGGATGAAAAATGCACTATAGAATAGAATGATGATTAAAAGGTATTACATAATAGATATGAAAATCACGTTATAATAGATACAGTATATAGATATTAAATCCACTATATAATAGATCTGGAAAGCCCTACATAACAGATCAGATCTTAAAGGCACTCTATTTTTGGTACTAAACGTGATGATTAATAGATGTATTTATTATAAATAAACAGAAATAGGAAAGGCAATATTAAATGATAGAGTGATGTGAAAGACACCATTTAATAGACAGAGTGACGGAAAAGGGTATAACATCACACTTATTAAACTTTATCCTGATTACAACTAAATATATTCCTATATCTTCAGTTCAGTTTAATTGCAGGCTATCCAAGTGTTTCATCTCTCCATCAATAGCTGTCACCACACCAGCGTCTCCCGGCCGTTTTGTACTAGGGATTCAGTTTTACTTTTATAAGTTCACTGAGGACCCACAGTCACAGACAACATTCGCAAAGCTGGGGGGTCGCCCCCCTTGATTAAACGAGCCCAGTTAGAGACAGAGATAAATATCGCGTCACGCTAGACGGCAGTTTCGCAGAACGGCTGTGCGGGTTGGCTCGTTGCGATTTTGGTTTTAGCGCAGCTCGGTAGCTGAAACGATTTTTTTCCTCTTCTGCCTGCGACTCAGTGACGGCCATTTGCGACCCACCGATGATAACCCAGAAGGGAGTCAAACAGTCATTGAGAGACATTGCACAGAATGACCAAACCAGACGTGTAGTTGATAACATAATTTATATACTATATAAGGCAACCAACAACCGAAAACGTGCAATAATTAACGCGGGACCGTCTTGGCAATTTGATTTTTTTTATGGGTGGAAAAGCTTTTGTAGAAAACAATGGGCTGGATTTCATAGGGTGGAACATTGACGGGATGGATGGATATTCACGAGGGTAGATAATCGGTTATTTTCACACTGAACGCCTGCTTGTGTGAATCACTGCATTCATTTCTCACATGTGGTTCCTTCCTTGCACTCGGTGTTGCACGGGATGTCCAGTGGCATCCCATGATTGAGCATCAAGGCTCGGGAACGAATAAATGAAAGAATGCAAGGCGCGTTTAAACGTTTGCCAGACATGGTCATGTCGTAAAATAAAGACCTCTTCATAACGAGTGTTTTACAATCTCGAAAAGAGAATCCAATGAAAAAACAAAAAAAAACTGCCAAGTCAATGCCTCTCACGCTCCAAAGCCCGGAGCACATCCCGGTTGCCATGGTGATCAGCATCCAGCTGAAAACGGATGTGAAAGTGCCTGCTGTGGATTTTTTTGCTGAGTTATACTGACTCGCCAAATCAGACTTAAGGGCTGCTCTCTGAGCGCGCCGCGCGCTACCCGCTGTGACACGAACGCGCTTGGCAGCTCGGGGTCGCGGAGAGCAACACGTGGCGTCCCCTGCGCTCTTAAAGAAAGAACAAACAAAGCACCCAAAGGACAAACCGGCCTGGCTGTACTGAACGATTCACCGCCTTACTTATACAGACCTCGCAGCTCAAATCACGGAGTGGGTGCTTCCCTTGTGAGGTTTCGTCTTTTTCTCCCTTTTGTTGCTCTTTTTTCTGTGTGGGTCGTCAAATTTCCCTCCAACATCCGACTGACACGCGGCTGAAAACAGAATGGGCCTGAGCTACGTGCGTGAATCGGAACCATTTAGGGGTGACCGTTTATAAAATCAATGCTCATATTCTACGATGAAACAAGACTACTATATTGAAAAGAATGGATCACGACAGGGTGAACCATCCATCCATCCATCCATTTTCCAACCCGCTGAATCCGAACACAGGGTCACGGGGGTCTGCTGGAGCCAATCCCAGCCAACACAGGGCAGAAGGCAGGAACCAATCCCGGGCAGGGTGCCAACCCACCGCAGGACACACACAAACACACACTAGGGCCAATTTAGAATCGCCAATCCACCTAGCCTGCATGTCTTTGGACTGTGGAAGGAAACCGGAGCGCCCGGAGGGGACACGGGGAGAACATGCAAACTCCACGCAGGGAGGATCCGGGAATCGAACCCAGGTCCCCAGGTGTCCCAACTGCGAGGCAGCAGCGCTACCCACTGCGCCACCGTGCCGCCCAGTGGAACATTCAAATTATTATATTTTTTCATATTAATGACACCTTGCATTGACAACTGCATTACAAAATAAAGAATACTGTAAGGAAGTAGCATAACTCAAGAAAGTATAATTAAATGTAAAACAAAACGATTTATATAGTGCCTTTCACAATAGCATCATTAAAGATCCATTGCAAATAAAATAAGATTGTAATGGAAAACAACTAAGCATAACCATAATGAAGATAAAAAAAAAAAATAATAATAATAATAACAAAATTTGTATAGTGCTTTACACAAACAATACGAGTAGATCAGATTGAAACATTACAGTTTAAATTAGTTAGCCTTTTATCTTATGTAATAAAGCCAGCACCGTTAAAGGTCTAGTCCAAAGGAAATAAGACTCTATTAGGAAATGACTGAAGATAAAAAGGTGACACATTAACAATATCAATCGATATCTCTATAGTGCCTTTAAATGCAGCTTAATTACAGACGCAGTAAAAACAAACAAGAGCGGATGATACATTCTATCTATCTATCTATCTATCTATCTATCTATCTATCTATCTATCTATCTATCTATCTATCTATCTATCTATCTATCTATCTATCTATCTATCTATCTATCTATCTATCTCAGTCTCAGTGTTTATATGATACCTCAAAAATAAACACGAGTAGATGACGGGGGCAGCACGGTGGTGGGGGTGGCGCAGTGATAGCAGGGTTTATGCCTCGGGTCCCTCCTGCGTGTATTTTGCACGTTCTCCCCGTTGTCTGTCCAGTTTCCTCACATGCTCCAAAGAAATGCAGGTTAGGTGGACTGTCGATTCTAAATTGGCCCATTCGAGAGTTTGTTCCTGCCTTGCCCCCTAAGATGGTGAAGATAGGCTCCGGCACCCCTGCGACCCTGTTCAGGATAAGCTGAAAATGACTGACTGAGGAGTATCATTGTATTATCCAGATTTGTGGTGCATAACAGTTGAAGACCATGTCACCTGATTTTTTTGTGCTTTGGCTCTCGGAATAGCAAGCAAAGCCCACTTTATTCTTTTTTTTTTAATGTATTTTTTGATTTTATTGAAATCACACAACATTCCATACAAATAAATCAATTTTACAAGAATAGGATTGAAAACAAATCAACCCCCACCCCTAAAGCCAACTTTATTATAAATGGTTAACAACCTGGGATCCGTGTGGGACGTGGAACTGACGGGGTTAACAAGCAAAGGAGATGCCTAATGGGTTTTAAAGTATATGGAGCTGGCGGGGCGAGGGGGTTATCAAAAATTTAAATGCAGGACTGGTATCTGGGATCTTAGGATTTGAGATTAACAGAAAAAACGTGGACACATAAGAAAGAATAAGAAAAGAGTTAAAAAGAAGCAGGGCCCTCCGCATTCAACACCGGAGCTGTTAGCCTGGGCGTCGCTGGAAACACAAGCTGTGAGCTCCGATCGTCACGTTTAGTCCTGAACCCCGAGCTGCTGCCAGACATTTGACCCTTGGTGACTGAAGCCTGTGGCGCGTCCCTCAATTCCTTGTAATGAGTTTATTATTCGCCTTAGCTCATCTTCAGTGGTCTCACGTTAAATGGTGGTTAACGGTGCAACAAACCCTTTGATGTAGAATATGATTAATTTATAAATTTTTCTGAGCTTTTAAGGTGAGGAATTAAAGGAAGACTTCAAAAGAAGTCGTCATCAGTGGCTCCTTTGATTTCACCCGACCAGGACAAGTTGTGTTTTGGCGACTCCCGTCACACGCGCTCCGCCGCCTCACCTGCCCGCGAGCACTCGGACCTTCGTGAAGAATATTTTGTGGCTTTTTAATGTCGATCAATATAATGAAGAATTTCGCTGCGCCGATCGAATCAAAGACGGTTGGCTCAAAGTCTGCTTAATTAGCACAATCATTACGGCGCCATATATCGATTGTACACCGCTCTCACTGTCTAAGAGCCACCTTCTGTTATTTAATAAATTCCATTTGTCACAAAGTGCCAAGATGATCCTGCGCTGTTTATTTTACGTTTTCTGTTGCCTTCAGCCAGGAGGATTGTTCCTTCAGTATAAAGAGTGTCTTACACGGATGTGGTAAGTGAGCACATTAAAGGCCTTACAGGAGATTGGGAAGACAGCAAGATGAATGTGACTTGAAGATGCCGATCTCCAGTCTCCAGTCTCCAGATCACCCTGAAGTCCATGTCACTTTACACGGTGTGTGGCGCTCCTGATATCTGTGCAGAAAATCGAAGGTCCAAGTCTTTAGAGTCCTAGTGCTATGTGGTTGTGAGACATGGACGCTATCCAGTGACACGAGATGAAGACTGGACTCCTTCATGTGTCTTTGGAGAAACCTTGGGTACAGCTGGTTTGACTTTGTGTTGCTCATGGAGTCCCGAATGAGGCACATGACCTGCATTGTGAAGGATCCTCAGATACTGCACTATGGCCATGTGGCGTGATTACCCAAGGGTGATGCTCATTGTCGAGGACCCGAATGGCTGGACCACACTAAGAGGATGCCCACTTAATACCTGTCTGCGGCAGATAGAGGGTCATTTCTGGAGGGTGGGATTGAGCTGCTTGTCTGCCTGGGGGGTTACCAATTGGAATCCCAGTCTGTTTAATGGTGTGGTGGGTGCGGCAACACGCTGTACCAGTGCATACCCTCCAACCTGACCTGACCTAACCTGACCTGCTTGGGTTGCACTCACAGAGAGTCAGTGGGAATAGTGCGGCATACAAGTTACCTCTAACCTTAGGTGACTGGGCAATGGGACAAGGTGACTGAAACATAAAACCTGAATGGCGTGGCGTAACTGGCATCAATGAAGCCGTACGGTCCTTTTTAGGTTGACTCACCAGCAGTTTGCATAAAGAGGCTTATTCCAACATTGTTGAGGCGGGTGACTGGAGATGTGGCCGTAAGGTGGTCGGTGCCTGTCGTGGCGGCAATGCCCGAACCCGTTGGTGGTCACCGGCGGTGATGGATGCCGTCAAGCTGAAGAAGGAGTCCTACAGGACCCTTTTGTCCTGTGGGACTCTGGAGGCAGCTAATAGGTACCGGCACGCCAAGCGGAATGCGGCTTTGGTGGTTGCTGAGGCAAAAACTCAGGCATAGGAGGAGTTTGGGGAGGCCATGGAGAACGACTTTCGGACAGCTTCAAGGAGATTCTGGTCCACCATCCGGCGTCTCAGGAGGGGGAAGCAGTGCAGTGTAAACACTGTATATGGATGGTGCGCTGCTGACCTCGACTCGGGACGTTGTGGGTCGGTGGGGGGAGTACTTCGAACACCTCCTCAATCCCATTAACATGCCTTCCAATGAGGAAGCAGAGCCTGGGGACTCGGAGGTGGGCTCCCCCATCTCTGGGACTGAGGTCACCGAGGTGGTCAAAAACTTCTTGGTGGCAGGGCCCTGGGGATGGATGAGATACGCCCGGAGTTCCTCAAGGCTCTGGATGATGTAGGGCTGTCTTGGTTGACACGTCTCTGCAACATCACATGGACATCAGGGACAGTGCCTCTGGATTGGCAGACTGGGGTGGTGGTCCCCCTCTTTAAGAAAGGGGACCGCAGGGTGTGTTCCAACTACAGAGGGATCACACTCCTCAGCCTGCCTGGAAAAGTCTATTCGGGGGTTCTGGGGAGGAGGGTCCGTCGGATAGTCGAGCCTCGGATTCAGGAGGAACAGTGTGGTTTTCGTCCTGGTCGCGGAATAGTGGACCAGCTCTACACCCTTAGCAGAGTCCTGGAGGGCACATGGGAGTTTGCCCAACCAGTCTACATGTGTTTTGTGGACTTGGAAAAGTCATTCGACCGTGTCCCTCTGGGAATCCTGTGGGGGGTACTCCGAGAGTATGGGGTACCAGACCCCCTGATAAGGGCTGTTCGGTCCCTGTACAACCGGTGTCAGAGCTTGGTCCGCATTGCCGGCAGTAAGTCGACCCCGTTTCCAGTGAGAGTTGGACTCCGCCAGGGCTGCCCTTTGTCACCGATTCTGTTCATAACTTTTATGGACAGAATTTCTAGGCGCAGCCAATGCTTTGAGGGGGTCTGGTTTGGTGGGTTCAGGATTGGGTCACTGTTTCTTGCAGATGATGTTGTCCTGTTTGCTTCATCAGGCCGTGATCTTCAGCTCTCTCTGGATCGGTTCGCAGCTGAGTGTGAAGCGGCTGGGATGGGAATCAGCACCTCCAAATCCGAGACCATGGTCCTCAGCCGGAAATGGGTGGAGTGCCCTCTCAGGGTTGGTAGTGAGATCCTGCCTCAAGTGGAGGAGTTCAAGTATCTCGGGGTCTTGTTCATGAGTGAGGGAAGAATGGAGCGTGAGATCGACAGGCGGATCTGTGCAGCGTCCTCAGTGATGAGGGCGCTGCATCGGTCTTTCGTGGTGAAAAAGGAGCTGAGCCAAGAGGCAAAGCTCTCAATTTACCAGTCGATCTATGTTCCTACCCTCACCTATTGTCATGAGCTATGGGTAGTGACCTAAAGAACGAGATTGCGAATACAAGCGGCTGAAATGAGTTTCCTCCGCAGGGTGTCTGGGCTTTCCCTTAAAGATAGGGTGAGAAGCTCAGTCATCCGGGAGGGGCTCAGAGTAGAGCCGCTGCTCCTCCGCATCGAGAGGAGTCAGATGAGGTGGCTCGGGCATCTGATCAGGATGCCTCCTGGACGCCTCCCTGGTGAGGTGTTCCGGGCACGTCTAACAGTTGAAGTTGGAAGTTTGTTGTTACCCTTATGACAAGGGCTTTCAACAAGGAGGCCTAGTAGTGACTTCAGGTGACCTAAAGTGTCCACAAACACCCCAGGGAGCAGAGCTACATGGAGAAGGCAGCTATAAAGCAGCAGGTGAAGTGGAGTGTGGGTACAGCCAGGCCCGGTCTTAGGTATTATGGGGCCCTAGGCGAAAGGGGGGTCCAGGGGCCCCCTGAGGGGGGCAGAGCCCCCCTGGAAGCTCTGTGAAATGCGTGAAAATTAGACCAAGGAGTCGATCCGGGGCCCCCCCTACTTCGCCTATGCCTAAGGCCGGGCCTGATTGGGACAAATAATGCTGTAGTATATTTAAGTATATATGACAATTGCTCACTCGGATAATTTGTTTTGGGGGCCCCCAAGAAGGCGGGGGCCCTAAGCTATAGCTTGTATAGCTTATACGTAAATCCTGCACTGGGTACAGCACTTGTGGAGCACTGTGGGCAGACATGTCTCCAGGCTGCTGGAGTCCATTGGATCAGATATATAGTGAGCTTTGGATTTGGACCATGGGCTTGGTGGAATAGTCAGTCAGTCAGTCAGTATCCAACCTGCTATATCCTAACACAGGGTCACAGGGGTCTGCTGCAGCCAATCCCAGCCAGCACAGAGCGCAAGGGAGGAACAAATCCAGGGCAGGGCACACACACAAACACCAAACACACACTAGGGACAATTTAGGATCGCCAATGCACCTAACCTGCATGTCTTTGGACTGTGGGAGGAAACCGTAGCACCCGGAGGAAAATCATGCAGACATGGGGAGAACATGCACACTCCACACAGGGAGGACCCGGTAAGTGAACCCGGGTCTCCTTACTGTGTGGCAGCAGCGCTACCAGTGTGCCACCGCACCACCCTATTCCTATCCATCCATTAACCAACCCACTATATCCTAACTACAGGGTCACGGGGGGGTCTAGAAGTAAGTTAGAGCCAGGTGGCGTATATGAGCGGGCAAAGGGACAAAGTGGCCAAAACACAAAACCTGAATGGCGTGGCGTAATTGGCATTAATGGAGCCCACTGGTCTTTTTTAAGTCCGTTCACCAGCATTTAGCATGCAGAGGCTGATTCCATCTTTCCGTTTCTCATAAACTGCATATCAGGGGTGTCCAACTCCGGTCCTGGTGGGTCGCAGTGGCTGCAGGTTTTCATTCATTCCATGTACGCACATTTCGACTTTTGTCCGAACGCCATGTTTTAGTGTGAATTCTATGCACAGCGTTATACATGAGGCCCCAGGCTTGGAGGGCCGCAGTGGCTGCAGGTTTTCATTTTAACCCTTTTCAGTTTTCACTGCTAATTAACTCCTTTTTTCCCTTCATTTTCATAGCCCTGTTTTTAAGGATTCAGTCCTCTGAGTTGATTTTTTTCTTCATGAAATGACAGCCAAACAGAAATGAGATGTGAAACGAGCCGACAGATGGCAAGCTAAACTAGAACATCAGACTCCAGCCCATTTCACTCCAACCAATTCCTTAATGAGATGCCAATTCTTCCTGTTATTTAACGCCTTATTTAATTCCATGGCTTGTTGCTGCTCTCATTTTTTTCCACAGCAGACTGTTGATTTTCTGTTTGTTTTTTTTTCTAAGAACACCTGAGAGATCAGCCTCACTGAGACCTTCACCTTTCTTTAATTTCAGATATTGTGGGATGGGCACAGGTGAGCTGGTCAAGTGTGGGATTGTTTTGTGTCTCGTTATTATTTGGCTGCTAATTAAGGAAGAAGAGACCAACTTTGGTGCAAACGTTGGTCCAAATCAGTTAAAGAAGGGGTGTCCAGCTCCGGTCCTGGTGGGCCGCAGTGGCTGCAGGTTTTCATTCTAACCCTTTTCCTAATCGGTGACCTGTTTTCACTGCTAATTAACTCCTTTTTCCTTTCATTTTCATAGCCCTGTTTTTAAGGATTCAGTCCTCTGAGTTGATTCAGTTCTTCATTAAATGGCAGCCAAACAGAAATGAGATGTGAAACAAGCCGACAGCTGACCAGCTAAACTGGAACGTCAGACTCCAGCCAATTTCACTCCAACCAGTTCCTTAATGAGAAGAAAATTCATGCTGGTAATTAACTGTTTCAGGGCTGAATATTTTTCCAAAAACTTATTTTTTTGAAAACAAAGCAACGGTTTAATACCATTACATTAATGGAAGGAATTATTGAGAATAAGATTGAGCAACACCTGGCAAGGACAGGAGTTATTAGGAACAGTCAGCATGGGTTCAGAAGAGAGAGGTCGTGTTTTACTAACATGCTGGAATTCTATGAGGAGGCAACAAAATGATACGACCAGAGTGGAGCAGATGAGATTATTTATCTGAACTTTCAGAAAGCATTTGATGAGGTGCCACATGAGAGGGTGGGCATCAAATTAAAAGAAATGGGAATTCAGGGTGATGGTTTTAGATGGGTGCAGAATTGGCTCAGACACAGGAAGCAGAGGGTGATAGTGTGAGGAATCTCATCTGAATTGGGTGATGTTAAGAGTAGTGACCAGCAGGGGTCAGTGTATTTTTAATATATATATATATATATAGAGCCCAGAATGAGGGCGAAACACGTGCCGCGTACTCTTTGCATTTATTTGACAGTAAACTATTTCAACCATATATATATATATATATATATATATATATATATATATATATATATATATATATATATATTGACGGCATTCGTAGTCTGAATCACAATCTGATTGTATGGGTGGTTACCTACCAGGTAACGCTTGTGGTTGGTCAGCAAGTCGGCTAACATCCGCCACGATGCCCTCAGTTGTGAGAAGCAGATCATAGAATGGTTGAAATAGTTTACTGTCAAATAATGCAAAGATTACCCCGATCTACATGCTGTCAAAAAAACGAACCACACGCCGTGGCGCAACATTAGGGGCTTCGCCTCTAGCGCTGACGTCTGACGTCTGAGGTTCGATTCCCTAGAGGGAGTGCAGTAGAGTGTGTATGCCTGATGAGCCCAGAATTAGGGCGAAACACGTGTCGCGTACTCTTAACATATATATATATATATATATATATATATATATATATATATATACTGTATATATACATATATATATATATACTCTTTGCATGTTTATATATATATATATATATATATAAATGATTTAGATAGGAATAGGGGGCGGCACGGTGGCAAACGCTGCTGCCTCACAGTTAGGAGACCTGGGTTCGCTTCCCGGGTCCTAGCTGCGTGGAATTTGCATGTTCTCCCCATGTCTGCCTGGGTTTCCTCTGGGTACTCCAATTTGCACAGTCCAATGACATGCAGGTTAGGTGCATTTTCCCATGTGTGTGTGTGTGTGTGTGTGTGTGTGTGTGTGTGTGCCCTGCGGTGGGCTGGCACCCTGCCCAGGATTTGTTTCCTGCCTTGCACCATGTGTTGTCTGGGATTGGCTCCAGCAGACCCCCGTTAACCTGTAGTTAGGATATAGTGGATTGGATAATGGATGGATGGATAGATAGGAATAGGGCGGTACGGTGGCGCAGTGGGTAGCGCTGCTGCCTCACAGTTAGGAGACCTGGGTTCACTTCCCAGGTCCTCCCTGCATGGAGTTTGCATGTTCTCCCCGTGTCTGTGTGGTTTGTGGGTGTGTGTGTGTGTGTGTGTGTGGGCTGGCGCCCTCTCCGAGGTTTGTTTCCTGCCTTGCGCCCTGTGTTGGCTGGGATTGGCTCCAGCAGACCCCTGTGTTAGGATATAGCAGGTTGGACAATGGATGGATGGATAGATAGGAATATAAGTAACAAGCTGGTTAAGTTTACAGATGATACCAAGATAGGTGGATTAGCAGATAATCTGGAATCCGTTATATCATCACAGAAGGACTTGAAGGACTTGGATAGCATACATGCTTGGGCAGATTTGTGGATGGCGAAATTTAATGTCAATGTTAATATAATGTTTAATTACAAATAAGAAGTAAAAATGTGAGGTTTACAATGGGCGGTTGGACAATCGAGAGTCCACCTTATGAGAAGGATTTAGAAGTCATAGTGGACTCTAAGCTATCGCCTTCCAGACAGTGTTGAGAAGCCATTAAGAAGGCTAACAGAATGTCAGGTTATATAGCGCCTTGATGTGTGAGTACAAGTCACAGGAGGTTCTGCTCAAGCTTAATAACACACTTATGAGGCCTCATCTGAGGTCCTGGGTGTAGTTTTGGTCTCCAGGCTACAAAAAGGACATAGCAGCACTAGATGGGGTCCAGAGAAGAGCAACTAGGCTGATTCAGGGCTACAGGGGATGAGTTATGAGGAAAGATTAAAAGAGCTGAGCCTTTACAGTTTAAGCAAAAGAATATTAAGAGGAGACCTGACTGAAGTGTTTAAAATTATGAAGGGAATTAGTCCAGTGGACTGAGACTGTTATTTTAAAATGAGTCTATGTGAAATATTACAAGTAGGAATGTGTGATAAGAATACACAATGGGAGGTCTGAAAATCGAGAGTCCACCTTATGAGAAGGATTTAGGAGTCATAGTGGACTATCAGCTGCCAGACAGTGTTGAGAAGCCATTAAGAAGGCTAACAGTATGTCAGGTTATATAGCGCCTTGATGTGTGGAGTACAAGTCACAGGAGGTTCTACTCAAGTCTTTATAACACACACTGGTGAGGCCTCATCTGGAGTCCTGTGTGTAGTTTTGGTCTCCAGGCTACAAAAAGGACATAGCAGCACTAGAGGTGGTCCAGAGAAGAGCGACTAGGCTGATTCAGGGCTATAGGGGATGAGTTATGAGGAAAGATTAAAAGAGCTGAGCCTTAAGGAGATGAACAGGAGACCTGACTGAAGTGTTTAACATTATGAAGAGAATTAGTGCAGTGGATCGAGACGGTGACTTTAAAATGAGTTAATCAAGAATACGGGGAGACAGTTGGAAACTTGTTAAGGGTCAATTTCGCACAAAAATTAGGAAGTTTTTCTTTACACAAAGAACGATAGACACTTGGAATAAGAGACCAAGTAGTGTGGTGGACAGTAAGACGTTAGGGACTTTCAAATCTCAACTTGATGTTTTTTTTGGATGAAATAAGTGGATAGGACTGGCGAGCTTTGTTGGGCTGAATGGCCTGTTGTCGTCCAGTGTGTTCTAATGTTCTAATGTTCTAACACAGCAATCAACAAAAAATATTTATTTTTGACAAATGCCACTGTCTTGCATGTTGTGTGAGCCTGCATACTTTGTGATTTCACATACATGTTACACAGCTAAGTCCTGCGAAGTATGATGACGCTTAAAGCAGCCAACCGCATACATTGCCACATTGCACTGCTTACAATATGAGTTGCACTGGTGCCTCCTTTTCAGTGGTCTGTTGCCACACACAACACATTCAGGTTTGTACTTTTTCTCCTTGGATGTTGCAGGAAAGTGGCGCTCAGTCAGCCTGTCTGGCACTGCTCTTTGTGATGGAACTTCCTCACTTTGCCAAAGGCACCGCAACATACTCTGCCAGCAAGCCGTCGACCACCTTCTTTCGGAAATCTGCCGCAGTCGTGGTGCTGTCACTGGTTGCCTGCTTGAACAATACTTAGCCATTTATCAGTGCAACGTCACGCATGCGATGGCACACAGGTGCATCAGATGCACAAATGTGTTCAAACTGGCAGCCAGTCACCTGGGGCAGCATTGGCTGGGGTCTGATCAGCTGATGCCAGCTCTTCACTCTCCTGCTTGATCTCCTGATCACTTTCAACAAAATCCGAGTACGAAAAGTTAGAGGCCGACTCGGCGATAATGCGCAAAACAGTTTTTTACTTTCCTAGCTCGCTTCGCTCCCTTATGAGATGTTGATGTCATCTTGCCTTCATTTACGTTTTGTAACTCATACACACGTAGGAATTAGATGCTGAGTCAATGAGGTTAACATTCCTACAATCAAAGATGACCTACCTCTATCATAGCAATAAGTTTTGTCACCGTTTACAGCTGATTATCGCCCTCTACCCCTGGATATCGACAAAAGTCAACATCCGCTCTAAAAGAGTTAAAGACGTTATTGAATATCACAACTTGTTGCTGCTGTCATTTTTGCCACAGCAGACTGTTGGTTTTCTGTTTTTTTCTAAGACCAACGTCAAGATGTTTAGGTGACCTGAGCAGACCAACATGACCGATACCTTCACCTTTCTTTATTTTCAGGTTAGCTGGTCTTGTTTTGTGTCTCATTATTGTTTGGCTGCTCATTAAGGAAAAATAAACAACTAAGGGGGTCTGAGTCACATCAATTAAAACTAAAGCAAAACAAGTTAACTTCTTCGTTCGGCCGCTCCCGTTAGGGGTCACCACAGCGGATCATCTTCTTCCATATCTCTTTCTGTCCTCTGCATCTTGCTCTGTCACACCCATCACCTGCATGTCCTCTCTCACCACATCCATAAAACTCCTCTTAGGCCAGCGGTTCTCAATCTGTGGGGCGCGCCAAAAAAGGGGGCGCGAATGTTACCATATGTAGTGTAATTTCGCTATTCGCAGGGAAATTTTAAACTTGTAGCGGTGTATCAGCAGCAAAAAATATAGGAATAAATTTTATTAGGGTTTCAAAGAAACATTAGGGGGGCGCGATTAAAATGGTTATGAAAATCCATCCATCCATTTTCTAATCCGCTGAATCCGAACACAGGGTCACGGGGGTCTGCTGGAGCCAATCCCAGCCAACACAGGGCACAAGGCAGGAAACAATCCCAGGCAGGGTACCAACCCACCGCAGGACACACACAAACACACCCACACACCAAGCATACACTAGGGCCAATTTAGAATCGCCAGTCCACCTAACCTGCATGTCTTTGGACTGTGGGAGGAAACCGGAGCGCCCGGAGGAAATCCACGCAGACACAGGGAGAACATGCAAACTCCACGCAGGGTGAACCCGGGTCTCCTAACTGCGAGGCAGCAGCGCTACCACTGCGCCACCGTGCCGCCCATTATGAAAATCTCAGGTTGCAAATACTTAAAGGTTGAGAAACACTGACTTAGGTCTTCCTCTGATCCTCTTGCCTGGCAGCTCTATCCTTAGAACCCTTCTCTCATTATACTCCTGATCTCTCCTCTGCACATGTCCAAACCAACGCAATCTCTCCTCTCTCCCAACCGTCCCACTTGAGCTGACCCTCTAATGTCCTCATTTCTAATCCTGTCCATCTTCGCCCCCACCAGTACAAATCTTGTCATCTTTAACTCTGCCACCTCCAGCTCTGTCTCCAGCTTTCTGGCCAGTGCCACCATCTCCAACCCATATAACATAGCTGGTCTCACTACCGTCCTGTAGACCTTCCCTTTCACTCTTTCTGATACTCGTCTGTCACAAATCACTCCTGACACTCTTCTTCATCCATTCACCTTGCCTGCACTCTCTTATTCACCTTCCACAATCCCCATTACTCTGTACTGTTGCAAAACTTGCAAAACAAGTCAACCAGCAGCAACTTAATCACTAATTAAGAAGAATGAAAAGCTGCAGCCACTGCGGCCCACCAGGACTGGAGTTGGACACACTCCCCGTATATGCATCACAGGAAAACTAATGGAAGGAATTATTAGATAGATAGATAGATAGATAGATAGATAGATAGATAGATAGATAGATAGATAGATAGATAGATAGATAGATAGATAGATAGATAGATAGATAGATAGATAGATAGATAGATAGATAGATAGATAGATAGATAGATAGATAGATAGATAGATAGATAGATAGGGTATGTTATTAATCCCAAGGGGAAATAAAGTAAAATCAAATTCTTAACACCTGGCAAGGACAGGAGTTATTCTGCCACATCATCATCAAGTCCTTCCGTGAGAACCCTAACTACAAAGAGGACTATTTCATTTTTGTTAGGTAGAATGCCCAGAGTGGACTGGGTGGTCTCATGGCCTGAAACCCCTGCAGATTTTATTTTTTTTCTCCAGCCGTCTGGAGTTTTTTGTTGTTTTTCCTGTCCCCCCTGGCCATCGGACCTTACTCTTTTTCTATGTTAACTAATGTTGTCTTATTTTAATTTCTTATTTTGTCTTTTATTTTTCTTTTCTTCATTATGTAAAGCACTTTGAGCTACTTTTTGTTTGAAAATGTGCTATAGAAATAAATGTTGTTGTTATTCTGAACAGTCAGCATGGGGTCAGAAGAGGGAGGTCGTGTTTTACTAACATGCTGGAATTCTATGAGAAAGAACAAAAGGATACGACCAGAGTGGAGCAGATGAGATGATTGATGTGGACTTTCAGAAAGCATTTGATAAGTTGCCACATGAGAGGGTGGGCATCAAATTAAAAGAAGTGGCAGTTCAGGGTGATGTTTTTAGATGGGTGCAGAATTGGCTCAGACACAGGAAGCAGATGGTGACGGTGTGAGGAACCTCATCAGAATTGGGTGATGTTAAGAGTGGTGACCAGCAGGGGGCAGTGCTGGGGCTGCTGTTATTTTTAATAAATATAAATGATTTAGATAGGAATATAAGTAACAAGCTGGTTAAGTTTGCAGGTGATACCAAGATAGGTGGATTAGCAAATAATTTGGAATCTGTTATATCATTACAGAAGGACTTGGATAGCATACAGGCTTGGGCAGATTTGTGGACGGTGAAATTTAATGTCAGTAAATGTAAAGAATTACACATAGGAAGTAAAAATGTGAGGTTTGAATACACAATGGGTGGTCGGAAAATCGAGAGTACACCTTTTGAGAAGGATTTAGGAGTCATAGTGGACTCTAAGCTATTGACTTCCAGTCAGTGTTCAGAAGCCATTAAGAAGACTAACAGAATGTCAGGTTATATAGCGCCTTGATGTGTGGAGCACAAGTCACAGGAGGTTCTGCTCAAGCTTTATAACACTCTGGTGAGGCCTCATCTGGAGTCCTGTGTGCAGTTTTGGTCTCCAGGTTACAAAAAGGACATAGCAGCACTAGAGGGGGTCCAGAGAAGAGCGACTAGGCGGATTCCAGGGCTACAGGGGTTGAATTATGAAGAAAGATTAAAAGAGCTGAGCCTTTACAGTTTAAGCAAAAGAAGATTAAGAGGTGACATGATTGAAGTGTTTAAAATGATGAAGGTAATTAGTCCAGTGGATCGAGACTGTTATTTTAAAATGAGTTCATCAAGAACACGGGGACACAGTTGGAAACTTGTGAAGGGTAAATTTCGCACAAACATTACAAAGTTTTTCTTTACACAAAGAACGATAGACACTTGGAATAAGCGACCAAGTAGTGTGATAGACAGTAAGACGTTGGGGACTTTCAAAACTGGACTTGATGTTTTTTTGGAAGAAATAAGGGGAGAGGACTGGCGAGCTTTGTTGGGCTGAATGGCCTGTTCTCGTCTAGAGTGTTCTAATATGGCAAACCTATAACCATGACCCATGTCCTCCTTTTGGAAATGTAGAAATTGCCATCCTATGATGGTCTGCAGGTGGCCTCCCTATTGTGATGACATGAATTGGAGGGGGACAGGAGTCCCCTAAGTGTCTTCTAGCTAATGTTATCATAAGCCCTATCTACCCTCACTACTTCAGTTTAGCACACCCTGACTAGAGCTGCTGATTAACTGTACAGACTGCATCTCTGTTGTTAGTCATTAGCACTAAAACATAAGTAACATGATAGTTATAATTTGTTACTAACCCTCACCTATTCTGTTTCTGTTCTCGATACTCAAATGTGGCACTTGGTGCCACTGCCCACCCGCTAAGTTGTTCTGCCTGCCTAAGGTAAAGTCATCTGTGATGGAGGATCGCAGGAATCATCAGGTAGAGGGGTCCTTTCATCGGATTGTCTAGCGCATCGCTGACTCAGCTGTGGAATGACCAATAGGGGGAGGCAGCTTGATGGCCGAGGTCTCCTGGACTCGTATGATGTGATATCATCTACTGTTGAATTCTGCTCTGTGTTTGTAATGTTTCTATTTTACTATTATATTGTATCGAGGATTACTTGGGTTCAGTTCTGTGTATTGTGTTGTATTTACCCCCCTGTTTTGACACCCACTGCACCCCCAACCTACCTGGAAAGGGGTCTCTCTTTGAACTGCCTTTCCCAAGGTTTCTTCCATTTTTTTCCTTTCAAGGGTTTTTCCTTGTCTTCTTTGAGAGTCAAGGCCGGGGGGCTGTCAAAAGGCAGGGTCTGTTGAAGCCCATTGTGGCACTTCTTGTGTGATTTTGGGCTATACAGAAATAAATTGTATTGTACCTTGGCATGCCTTGTTCATGCGCTGGTCATCATCAGAACATAGCGGGCAGGGCAACAACATACCAAACCGGGTACCTGCAGTGAGGCCACTGCCCCATCCAATCACACTTTGATGTCATTTAAGACAGCAGTGACCCTTCTGAGTCTTTGCCATGTGTCACAGCTGCCATGCTGTTCTCAAACAACATCCCTTCATCCAGGGTACTTGTTTCTATGGCTATCCCTGTGCCTGGGGCCCTCACTTTATTTCTGTGGCCAACTGGCTGTGTCTTCAATACCAGCAAGCCCACCACACCTGTGTTCTCCTCAAACCGGGCTAAACAATCAACTAAGGAGAAAACGAAAAGCCCGCATGATGATGTTTTCTACGAGTTTAGACATTGTGCCCGCTAGAGCTTACTGATTGCATATCGACGTTTCAATTCCTCTCACGTCTAACCACAGCTGGGGAAATCAAAGCTGCCTACGAACGCTACGCTGATACTTCCAAATCAAATGCCAGTCTTTCTTTGTATCCAAATGGCAGCCACGCCAGTTACTTTGACAAATTGGGACAAATCTATAAGGATAATTGAAAGAATGATTGAGCTGAATTGGCGCTCCGAGCCACTTAATTGCATCTCTTTTGCTTGACATCTTTCTTTTTTTTGCCTCGCATAGAAAAAAAAACAAAAACAAAAACAAAAACAAACAAAGTTTGGGCACCCGCAGAAAAGAAGGTTTGAAGTCGGCCCTCATTGTTATGACGGGGGCTGACAATACTCGGCAGGCGTGTTGACACAACAGAGTTGATTTGGGAAATGAAGAGGGAATCGTTAATCACAGCGGCAACCGTGGAGCGCCGTGACACAAGACAGAAGAGCAGTCACCGCCGTGCTCACCATCTTCATGTGGGCAGCCCAAACTCCTTGAGTTGTTCAAGTGGCTGGATGGCATCCAGATGGTGACCAGCCACTCAGATCGCTCGAGTACTTAATTAGCAGTTTATTAAGACTGAAGCACTTGGTTACAAGCAGGTGAAATTTCAGATACACTTTAGGTAAAAACAGTTAGAGGAGCTGATGATGTGTGAGTGATGATAGGGTGGCACTAATGGGTGTGGTAAGCCATGTACAATTTCTTTATGCCAGAAAGAAATCTGCTTGCAGCAGGAAAGTGCAAAACATGGGGTACCGATAAACAGATTAAACAGAAGAAGCCAAGAGGCAATCCATATAGAGGAATTTGAACAAAACGAAGGACAGACAAAATTTAATGTAAATTTAAAGCAATGCATATGTCTCTTTTGTTGGCTATTTGTTATGGTGTCAACGATTGTGATGCGCTATCTGTTAGAATGTATTTTGTAATGTATGCAGTAATGAAATACATTACATTTGTCATTCCACCAGATGGTGCATCACAAAGGTTTCTAATAATAAAATGCATTCCTACTAATGTCTGTGATGTGCCATCTGTTGGAATGACAAATGCAATGCAAATCCATCCATCCATCCATTGTCCAACCCGCTGAATCCGAACACAGGGTCACGGGGGTCTGCTGGAGCCAATCCCAGCCAACACAGGGCACAAGGCAGGAAACAATCCTGGGCAGGGTGCCAACCCACCGCAGGACACACACAAACACACCCACACACTAAGCACACACTAGGGCCAATTTAGAATCGCCAATCCACCTAACTGGCATGTCTTTGGACTGTGGGAGGAAACCGGAGCGCCCAGAGGAAACCCATGCAGACACGGTGAGAACATGCAAACTCCACGCAGGGAGGACCCGGGAAGTGAACCCGGGTCCCCAGGTCTCCCAACTGCGAGGCAGCAGCGCTACCCACTGCGCCACTGTGCCGCCCTGCAATGCAAATGTCTCTGTTATATACAATTTGTTATGGTGATACATAAAGGCGTATCAATGTTTGTAATGTGCCATCTGTTGGAATGTATTTTATAATGCATGTAGTAATAAAATGCATTGCATTTGTCATTCCACCAGATGGTGCATCACAAAGGTTTGTAGTAAGAAAATGTATTCCTACTAATGTCTGTAATGTGCCATCTGTTAGAATGACAAATGCAATGCATATGTCTCTGTTATATACAATTCGTTATGGTGATACATAAAGGCTTGCCAATGTTTGTGATGCGCCATCTGTTAGAATGTATTTGTTATGGTGATACATAACGGCGTGTCAATGTATGTGATGCGCCATCTGTTGGAATGTATTTTATAATATATGTAGTAATAAAATGTATTGCATTTGTTATTCCACCAGATGGTGCATCACAAAGGTTTGTAGTAAGAAAATGTATTCCTACTAATGTCTGTGATGTGCCATCTGTTGGAATGACAAATGCAATGCATATGTCTCTGTTATATACAATTCGTTATGGTGATACATAAAGGCTTGTCAATGTTTGTGATGCGCCATCTGTTAGAATGTATTCGTTATGGTGATACATAAAGGCGTGTCAATGTATGTGATGCGCCATCTGTTGGAATGTATTTTGTAATGCATGTAGTAATAAAATGCATTGCACTTGTCATTCCACCAGATGGTACATCATAAAGTTTTGTAGTAAGAAAATGTATTCCTACTAATATCTGTGATGTACCATCTGTTGGAATGACAAATGCAATGCATATGTCTCTGTTATATGCAATTCATTATGGTGATACATAAAGGCGTGTCAATGTTTGTGATGCACCATCTGTTGGAATGTATTTTGTAATGCAGTGGTTCTCAATCTGTGGGGCGAGCCCCCCTTGGGGGGCACAAAGTAACAAAAAGGGGGGAACGAAGATGTGAAGAAAGAAAACAAGAATCAAAAATATGAAAAATACATCTATTGAAACCAAAACAAATTAACTTAAACTACATTCTGATACTAGAAAAATAAATATAGAGTTAGATAAATGTCGATAAAAGTTAAGTAGGTATAATAAAATATGCATCTATGATATATCATGAATTTAAAAAGAACAAATTGGTATTAGTGGGTTCCTTTCAAAAAAACCTTAGGTTGGTGCAATTAAAACTGTTATAAAAACTTGGGTTGCAAATACTTAAAGGTTGAGAAACACTGTTGTAATGCATGCAGTAATAAAATGCATTGCATTTGTCATTCCATCAGCTGGTGCATCACAAAAGTTTGTAGTAGTAAAATGCATTCCTACTAATGTCTGAGATGTGCCATCTGTCAGAATGGCAAATGAAATGCATATGTCTCTGTTATATGCCAGTCATTATGGTGATTCACAAAGGTGTGTCAATGTTTGGAATTGTGCCATCTGTTGGAGCGACAAAAGTAATGCATTGTATTATAACAAATGTTTGAGATGTGCCATCTGTTGGAATGTATTTTGCAATGCATGCAATAATTAAATGCATTGCATTTGTCACTCCAACATACATGGAAAGTTATGACGGTGAGAGTCCCTTCTGCATTTTGAAACAGACTGGTTCTTTAATGGCACTTTACTGGGTTGTGTGTTTCCTTCTTGAACCAATTTAATTAAACAGTTTCATTCTGAGAAAGGTTCTTTACATAATGTATTAGTTCATTGGGTTTTGAAAAGTAATATGTGGACAAAGCAGACATCTTTAATGTCTAGTTCGTGACCTAGCAGGAGATCAAGAAACCTGAGCCTAGCCTGTGAGTCTGAAGGCAGCAAGAGTCAAGGATCCATTGGTACTTCACAATTCTTTCATTATCTACTCCTAGTTATGTTTTAATTTGTTACAGATCTGCATAAATAGAGGTTCTTATAGAACCTTCATACGATTGATCTCTCAGAACCGAAAATGGTTCCACTATGGCATTGCTCTGTACAACGCCTTTATTTTTAAGAGTGAAATGTCGATTCTGAAAAGCTGTCAGTGCAAAAACACCACAACTGTTTTCCTTTTGTTTGTTTAATTTCCCTGTTCATTACAGCTTAGTAAACCTCAACGGACAGTCAGAGAAAAGACTCAGCACAATGGCCTCCTTTTGACAGCTGCTGGGGAGTATGCTGGAAATAACTTGGCTGCAACTGGACAGTAAAAGGACTGGCAGCTCCGTTAACAACCATTTAACTGTCAAAAAAATGTGCCTGTCATGATGTGGCTTATATCCAGTGCTGCAGAGGTGGACTTGGGCTTCCCATTCCTTTAAAATTGGATTACTGTAGACGAATAAATTGAATTCACTGTGTGCCTGCCACCAAACACAAGGATTTGTTCCTTTCATTAGAAATCTTCACTTGTAGTCAGCCATTCTGGAATAGGTGGATGAACCAACCTCACTGTGTGCCCACCAAACTCAGACACTTATTTACTCATCAGCTGACTTCACTGGCGTCCCGGTCGAGACCGACTGCTGCCTTGTATCCAGTGCTGCAGTGGTGGGCTCTGGTCTGCCATGACCCTAGAATTGTCTTAAGCAGTGGGTGTTATAGATGAATAAATCAGCTTTACTGTGCGTCCACCACCAAACTCGAGGATCTGTTCCATTAATCAGAAGATGTTACAGAACAATCTCATTACTTTATCTGCCTAGCATATAGTGCCTATCACATTTGATCTGTTATTCACATCTATCTATCTATCTATCTATCTATCTATCTATCTATCTATCTATCTATCTATCTATCTATCTATCTATCTATCTATCTATCTATCTATCTATCTATCTATCTATCTATCTATCTATCTATCTATCTATCTATCTATCTATCTATCATATACTGCCATTCCTATCTATCTGTCTGTCTATGTATTATATAGTGCCATTCGTATCTATGTATTTATCATATATTGCCTTTACTATCTATATACAGTGCATCCGGAAAGTATTCACAGAGCATCACTTTTTCCACATTTTGTTATGTTACAGCCTTATTCCAAAATGGATTAAATTCATTTTTTCCCTCAGAATTCTACACACAACACCCCATAATAACAACGTGAAAAAAGTTTACTTGAGGTTTTTGCAAATTTATTAAAAATAAAAAAATTGAGAAAGCACATGTACATAAGTATTCACAGCCTTTGCCGTGAAGCTCGAAATTGAGCTCAGGTCCATCCTGTTTCCCCTGATCATCCTTGAGATGTTTCTGCAGCTTCATTGGAGTCCACCTGTGGTAAATTCAGTTGACTGGACATGATTTGGAAAGGCACACACCTGTCTATAGAAGGTCCCACAGTTGACAGTTCATTTCAGAGCACAAACCAAGCATGAAGTCAAAGGAATTGTCTGTACACCTCCGAGACAGGATTGTCTCAAGGCACAAATGTGGGGAAGGTTACAGAAAAATTTCTGCTGCTCTGAAGGTCCCAATGAGCACAGTGGCTTCCATCATCCATAAGTGGAAGAAGTTCAAAACCACCAGGACTCTTCCTAGAGCTGGCCGGCCATCAAAACTGAGCGATTGGGGGAGAAGGGCCTTAGTCATGGATGTGACCAAGAACCCGATGGTCACTCTGTCAGAGCTCCAGAGGTCCTCTGTGGAGAGAGGAGAACCTTCCAGAAGGACAACCATCTTTGCAGCAATCCACCAATCAGGCCTGTATGGTAGAGTGGCCAGTCGGAAGCCACTCCTTAGTAAAAGGCACATGGCAGCCCACCTGGAGTTTGCCAAAAGGCACCTGAAGGACTCTCAGACCATGAGAAAGAAAATTCTCTGGTCTGATGAGACAAAGATTGAACTCTTTGGTGTGAATGCCAGGCGTCATGTTTGGAGGAAACCTGGCACCGCTCATCACCAGGCCAATACCATCCCTACAGTGAAGCATGGTGGTGGCAGCATCATGCTGTGGGGATGTTTTTCAGCGGCAGGAACTGGGAGACTAGTCAGGGTAAAGGGAAAGATGACTGCAGCAATGTACAGAGACATCCTGGATGAAAACCTGCTCCAGAGCACTCTTGACCTCAGACTGGGGCGACGGTTCATCTTTCAGCAGGACAACGACCCTAAGCACACAGCCAAGATATCAAAGGAGTGGCTTCAGGACAACTCTGTGAATGTCCTTGAGTGGCCCAGCCAGAGCCCAGACTTGAATCCGATTGAACATCTCTGGAGAGATCTTAAAATGGCTGTGCACCGACGCTTCCCATCCAACCTGATGGAGCTTGAGAGGTGCTGCAAAGAGGAATGGGCGAAACTGGCCAAGGATAGGTGTGCCAAGCTTGTGGCATCATATTGAACAAGACTTGAGGTTGGAATTGCTGCCAGAGGAGCATCGACAAAGTATTGGGCAAAGGCTGTGAATACTTATGGACATGGGATTTTTCAGTCTTTTTATTTTTAATAAATTTGCAAAAACCTCAAGTAAACTTTTTTCATGTTGTCATTATGGGGTGTTGTGTGTAGAATTCTGAGGAAAAACATGAATTTAATCCACTTTGGAATAAGGCTGTAACATAACAAAATGTGGAAAAAGTGATGCGCTGTGAATACTTTCTGGATGCACTGTATCTATCTATCTATCATGACACCAGTAGAGGACGTGCCAGCCACCCAACCCAACACAGACAGACACAAGAGGCACACTTACAAAACTCATGCTTTTTATTTCTGTTTCTCTTTCCTAAGACAGAACCTTACACAGTGCTCCAATCCCCAACAATAACTCAGTCCTTTATTCTTCTCTATTTTCTTTCTCTTTTCTCTTCTGTCGTCTCTACTCCTACATTTGCAAGCTCTGTCCTCCACCTCCCGACTCCGGCTCCCAAAATGGAGTGATGCGGTCTCTTTTATAATTATACCCGTATGTGCTCCAGGTGCTACTTGATGATCTTCCTGCATCACTTTCTGGTGTGGTGGAAGTGCTGCAGTCCATGGCTCCGGAATCGTCCAGGCGTCCTGTCCTGTCCCAGGGGAGGTATTGCCTTTCTCCTGGTCTTTTCATTCTCTAGACGTTCCAGCTGGGCAAGAGTCCCATCCGTCCAACACAATATCTATCTATTATATAGCACCTTTCATACTGATCTATCTATCTATCTATTGTGGAATATGATGCTTTATCAGCACTGACCCGATATAGACTGACACCAGAGGCACGTATAAAAACAAATACATTTCACCCATGGGGCACATCTTCCCCGTGTCCCACTGGCTCAGCACAGTCCCATAAGCACAAAAACAGCAACACAATAGCACAAAACACACTTCTCTTCACCACCACTCCTCCCGGCAAGCATTGTCCTCCTCCTCCTCCTCCCGACTCTGGCTTCTTGAGTAATTGCTGCAGGCTCCTTTTATAGCCCACCCGGAAGTGTTTCAGGTGATAATTAAGCGAATTAAGGCTTCATTTCTGGGTGTAGTTGCATTACAGCCCACATGGGCTCAGGAAACCATGCAGCTCCCTTTGGCGGTGGCCACGGAGCCCAACAGGGATGAGCTCCGGTGTTCCACAATTGTGGGCCCAATGCAACCAAGGGGGGCTGCCGCCAAGTGTTCCAGGGGATGTAATTTGCATCCCATATCTGCTCCCCCGGATCCAGTGTCAAAGGGGCATCCTGGCCAGGCATGGGTCCCAGCCGTCCGCCACGGTATCTATCTGTCTATCTGTCTGTGTGTCTGTGTGTCAGTCCTAACCTCATGTTTTCTGTTGATGAAGGGATGTTGGCTTTTTTGATGTCAGGTTTCTCTTACAGGTTTTCTAGTTTTTCTGAATCAGCCCACACTGTTAAAAATAATCATTTCTGAGAGGTTCTTCAGAATAATGTCATTGGTGAGCCATTATTTGGTTCCAAGACAAAACATCTATGTGTAGGTACCAAGAGGAATGTTTCTATCCATTACAGTGTCCATAAGAAATCATGAATAGATGATAGAAGATATGTAAGGACTCAAATGAACTCATGATTTTAAACGGAAAATAGTAGAAGCTAAGTCCAGGTTTACTCACTCCTGCATTTCATATTCAACATTTCTGTTTTGTCAGTCATTATTGTTATGAGTTTTTCGGCTCATTTACCCAAGGTGACTTAACATTTGAAGACGTACATTCAGTTACATACACACATGGAGGTGAAAGTCTGTGATATACAGTTTGCATATTTGTAGCTGGAAATTCACAAAGGGAGCAAATGAGTCACATTTCTTAAAAGAGTTTTTTATTCCTAAGCTTTCCATCCTACCAGGAGTCATCCTCAGAGTAACATGACTAGACTTACAGGAATCCATCCATCCATTATCCAACCCGCTGAATATGAACACAGGGTCACGGGGGTCTGCTGGAGCCAATCTCAGCCAACACAGGGCACAAGGCAGGAATCAATAACCAATAGCCAACCCACCACAGGACACTCACAAACACACACTAGGGCCAATTTAGAATTACCAATCCACCTAACCTGCATGTCTTTGGACTGTGGGAGGAAACCCACGCAGACACGGGGAGAACATGCAAACTCCACGCAGGGAGGACCCGGGAAGCGAACTCAGGTCTCCTAACTGTGAGGCAGCAGCACTACCCACTGCGCCACCGTGCCGCCCTGACTTACAGGAATCTCTGGCAATATTAAGCAAATAAGGAGGGGAGGTATAGGTGGATGTGTGTGTGTGTGGTGGGGGGGGGGGGGGGGGGAGGGTGGTAATAAGGTGGGGTTTGAAAGGTGTTGTTCATGAAGTCTTATTTGTTATTTGCATGTTCTTGTTTGCACGCCTAAATATGCCATGTTCATGTTCAAATGTCTGTTAGCTTTCTGGCACTTTCAGTATTAGCCTTGAATTTTGCTTGCACTAAGTCCCTTTGTGGATATCCAGCTACATTCATATTATCCTCTTTAATAAAATCCCTGTGTGCGTCCAGGTGTCCGTGTGTGTGTGTGTCTTCTGGTGCAGTGCGCATGCGCGGGGCACGGTGTGAAGCGCGATATTACTGTCAGAGAAAGTTAGAGGCGTTTTACGGAAATACAAACCAGCATTGCTGCGAGAGGAAATTAAAGGTACACAATACAGTGACGCATATTACAGCCACATACAAGCCAGTATTACTGTCAGAGGAGATTAAAGGCATATTACCGACGCGCACGCCTGTATTACCGCCAGAGAAAATTAAAGGTATATTACGGACGTACAAGCCAGCGGACGTACAAAACAGTATTACTGTCACAGAAAATTAAAGACACACAATACACGGCGGCAGCCCAGGAAGAACGGTCAGCTCAGCAAGTAAACATCAACAAAAGAAAAAAACCTCGAAACCCCCCCCTCCCCAAATAATGTTTTGCTATATATTGCCTTTGACTCTTCTATGTCTAAGCATTATCCTCTGATGAAGGCCCCTGGCAGGGGCTGAAAGCTCAGGAATAAACACTACTTTATGATATGTGATTCATTGTCTCTCTTTGTGGATCTCCAGCTGCAAATATGCAAACTGTATCACAGACCTTCGCTTACATATTATATTTTATATATATATATATATATATATATATATATATATATTATATATATATATATATATATATATATATATATATATATATATATATATATATATATATATACACATACACATATATGTATACATATATATATACACACATACATATTATATATACATATATATACATACTGTGGTGCCCGGCGGGCATCCATACCCGGCAGGGACGCCTAGGAGGAGTGGAGGAGGGCTTGTGCCTCCTCCAGGACATGGGGGGACGTCCTCCCTGGTGGCTTTGGGGACCACGGGTACGGAGCTTGGAAGCTCAACCCTGTAGGGGCCCGTGGTCACTGCCAGGGGGCGCCCCGATGCCTTGGGAACATTGGCCCTCAGTACTTCCGCCACACCGGGAAGTGCTGGGGGGGAAGAGATTTGAGGGCACCCGGTGGACTTCCGGCTTCACCTTGGGAACTTCCGCCACACAGGGGTGTGGCTACGGAGGTTCTGAGGATGCACCTGGAGCCCATCCGGGGCACATAAAAGGGGCCGCCTCCCTCCAGTCAGGGCGAGAGTCGGGAGGAAGAAGACAAAGCGAGTTGGAGAGGAGTGGAGGCGGACCAAAGAGACTGAGAAAGGCATTGTTGTGTGGCCAGGACTTAAAGGGGTGATTGGTGCTTTGGCACTGGGTTTTGTGCACTTTACTGTAAATAGCATGTATAATAAATGTGTGGTGGACTTTAATATGGTGTCCGTCTGTCTGCGTCCGGGCAGCATATCACAATACATATATATATATATTATATATATATGTACACATATTATACACAGAATTGGGGGTTACCCCCAGCTTTCTTCTCTCATCAACCCCCCAGCCTGCTCCATACACCAGCCACTTTGTGTCTCTACCGCTCGTGTTGTGAAGAGGGGGGCTGAACGCACCCCAAGGAGACAAGGTCATTCCTCCGAGACCCCCTATTAAATGGTGATACAATGGGAAACAAATACAGTTTTTTTTTTTTTTTTTACCTCTTCTTTGCTTGGTCAGCTGCTACTGCTGCCATGCTGTTTGATCTGCATCTCGCACGGAGCTTCAGACATTTAAAAGCCTGTACAGCAGCTGTCTTTATCATCTACTCTTTGTCTTTTATTTCCGGCCCGGGGCATGGTTAAATCTCTTGGCACAAATTCTCGTCTCGCGGGACATGAGTTCTTGATATTTTTTAGTTTATAATTTATAACTGGATTAAAAATCAGTTATCATATTAAAGTCTGATAAATTCTAAAAAAAAATAAATATATGTAGGTTTTAAAATGATCCCGATTTAAAGTGTGACAAAAAACATGACATAAAAATGTCACATAAAATGGTTGCACTTTTAGGCTTAGGATTTTATATATATATATATATATATATATATATATATATATATATATATATATATATATATATATATATATATATACACCCAGTGCATCTAGAAAGTATTCACAGCACATCACTTTTTCCACATTTTGTTATGTTACAGCCTTATTCCAAAATGGATTAAATTCATTTTTTTTCATCAGAATTCTGCACACAACACCCCATAATGACAACGTGAAAAAAATTTACTTGAGGTTTTTGCAAATTTATTAAAAATAAAAAAACTGAGAAATCCCAAGGGGCGGCACGGTGGCGCAGTGGGTAGCGCTGCTGCCTCGCAGTTGGGAGATCTGGGGACCTGGGTTCGATTCCCGGGTCCTCCCTGCGTGGAGTTTGCATGTTCTCCCCGTGTCTGCGTGGGTTTCCTCCGGGCGCTCCGGTTTCCTCCCACAGTCCAAAGACATGAAGGTTAGGTGGATTGGCGATTCTAAATTGGCCCTAGTGTGTGCTTGGTGTGTGGGTGTGTTTGTGTGTGTCCTGCGGTGGGTTGGCACCCTGCCCTGGATTGTTTCCTGCCTTGTGCCCTGTGTTGGCTGGGATTGGCTCCGGCAGACCCCCGTGACCCTGTGTTCGGATTCAGCGGGTTGGAGAATGGATGGATGGATGGATGAGAAATCCCATGTCCATAAGTATTCACAGCCTTTGCTCAATACTTTGTTGATGCACCTTTGGCAGCAATTCCAGCCTCAAGTCTTTTTGAATATGATGCCACAAGCTTGGCACACCTATCCTTGGCCAGTTTTGCCCATTCCTCTTTGCAGCACTTCTCAAGCTCCATCAGGTTGGATGGGAAGCGTCGGTGCACAGCCATTTTAAGATCTCTCCAGAGATGTTCAATCGGATTCAAGTCTGGGCTCTGGCTGGGCCACTCAAGGACATTCACAGAGTTGTCCTGAAGCCACTCCTTTGATATCTTGGCTGTGTGCTTAGGGTCGTTGTCCTGCTGAAAGATGAACCGTCGCCCCAGTCTGAGGTCAAGAGCGCTCTGGAGCAGGTTTTCATCCAGGATGTCTCTGTACATTGCTGCAGTCATCTTTCATTTTATCCTGACTAGTCTCCCAGTCCCTGCCGCTGAAAAACATCCCCACAGCCTGATGCTGCCACCACCATGCTTCACTGTAGGGATGGTGCCAGGCTTCCTCCAAACATGACGCCTGGCATTCACACCAAAGAGTTCAATCTTTGTCTCATCAGACCAGAGAATTTTCTTTCTCATGGTCTGAGAGTCCTTCAGGTACCTTTTGGCAAACTCCAGGCGGGCTGCCATGTGCCTTTTACTAAGGAGTGGCTTCCGACTGGCCACTCTACCATACAGGCCTGATTGGTGGATTTCTGCAGAGATGGTTGTCCTTCTGGAAGGTTCTCCTCTCTCCACAGAGGACCTCTGGAGCTCTGACAGAGTGACCATCAGGTTCTTGGTCACCTCCCTGACTAAGGCCCTTCTCCCGCGATCGCTGAGTTTAGATGGCCGGCCAGCTCTAGGAAGAGTCCTGGTGGTTTCAAACTTCTTCCACTTACGGATGATGGAGGCCACTGTGCTCATTGGGACCTTCAAAGCAGCAGAAATTTTTCTGTAACCTTCCCCAGATTTGTGCCTCGAGACAATCCTGTCTCGGAGGTCTACAGACAATTCCTTTGACTTCATGCTTGGTTTGTGCTCTGACATGAACTGTTAACTGTGGGACCTTATATAGACAGGTGTGTGCCTTTCCAAATCATGTCCAGTCAACTGAATTTACCACAGGTGGACTCCAATGAAGCTGCAGAAACATCTCAAGGATGATCAGGGGAAACAGGATGGACCTGAGCTCAATTTGGAGCTTCAGGGCAAAGGCTGTGAATACTTATGTACATGTGCTTTCTCAATTTTATTATTTTTAATAAATTTGCAAAAATCTCAAGTAATCTTTTTTGACGTTGTCATTATGGGGTGTTGTATGTAGAATTCTGAGGAAAAAAATGAATTTAATTCATTTTGGAATAAGGCTGTAACATAACAAAATGTGGAAAAAGTGATGCGCTGGGAATACTTTCCGCACTGTATTATATATATATATATATATATATATATATATATATATATAATAATTCTTTGCATTTATATAGCGCTTTTCTCACTACTCAAAGCGCTCAGCAATTGCAGGTTAAGGACCTTGCTGAAGGGCCCAACAGAGCAGAGTCCCTTTTGGCATTTTACGGGATTCGAACCGGCAACCTTCCGATTGCCAGTACAGATCCCTAGCCTCAGAGCCACCACTCCGCCACACATATATATATTATATATATATAATTCAACGTCTGTTTGTCTGTATGTTTGTTCGCTTTTAACGAGAGAACTACCTAATGGATTTTGATCTTTTTTAAATAAATATAAAATTTGCTTGAACAATCCGGTTGATTTTGTGACTTTTCTCATCGCGCTAAGTGTCACAGTTCACTTGCAGTGATGTATTTACGAGAGAGACACTGCGGACCGAGTGAAGGGAGAAGCGGGCGGGGTTGCCCTCCTCACTTACGCGCCAGCCTCCGTTCGAGTCGCTGTACCTGTGGCCACGTTTTGGAGTCTACCTTGCCTCCGCTTAGCTGGCGATGCCCGTTTGTTTATCGATTTTTAATGTTTGTCCTTTGTCACTACTACGTGGGCGGAGCTTCGGGGGGAGAGCTATATATCGTAGCGCCAGGTTCGAAGAGAAGAGAAAAACAGACGGACAAAGTAAGGATCGCAGAACAGTTTACTGAAACGGTAAAGAAAAAAAAAAAAGGGGTTGTAACAGCAAAAAAATGAATGTCTTTGACTCGAACTATTTACAATTTCCTATAGTTCTCTCATAGTTGTTGTCCTGAGAGACACCGTTAAAGAAAAGCCAAAATGAAAAACGCCGACTTCGTAATCCCACAACACCTTTCTTCTAGCCACTTCTCCCTCAAGCCCCAACCTTCCACCCGTCCCCTCCGTCCCGGGTACCGTACCCCCTTTCCGCTTCAATCATACACCTCACTGTACTCCGCCCTCCCTCAGTCGTACCCAACAGTCACTCCAAAAGGCTTTCAACCTGACTGGGATGCCACAATATAAAGATCTGACACGGGCAGCTGAAGTGACTGGCTTATGGTCACACAGTGTTAGCAGTGGGATTTGAACCCGCACAATCTCAGAGTCTGAAGCCTAACGCCTTAACCAAAACACCTGCCTAATATATTGAGCAGCCTCTAACTCAGGGGTCTCCAACACGTCGCTCGTGAGATACCGGTTGCTCACAAGCCCCTTCCAAGTAGCTCGCCAAAGGGTTAATGAATCCTACATAAATTCGAAAATTTGATTTGTCAAATTAGGGGGTGGGCGATCTTTCCAAAAAAAAATCATATCACGATCCTTTTAACACAAAATCACGATCCACAATCTGAATTGCAATCTATCTTTTCAATGTGGCATACACTTAAGATAATATCCGGACTCAAACTCATCAAGACCTAAGTAACATCGGTATCCATCAATAAGGGCGCGCACATAAAGGCGACCTTCAAAAGGGCGACCTCAATTGGGCGCGGCGAATAAAAGCACACATAAATAAAAGCGATCTTCAAAAGGGCGACTTCAATTGAGCGCCGAATAAAGGCGCGCACAAATAAAGGAGTGCTTCAAAAGGGTGACGTCAATTGGGCGCAGCGAATAAAGGCAAACGCAACAAAATTATTACAGAAAATTTATTACATAAAGGCAATGACTGAATGTATAAAAAGGTGAAAGCAAGGTACACTTGAAGCTGTAGATTATGTGCAATGCCACGTAGATATTCGAGATGCGGTCTATTAGCATAATCAAGGTGTGACACCCCGTGTAGTGGGAATCAAATCACCAGTCTACACTCTGGATGTCTAGTAAATGGGACCGAGCGTGACCAGGATGATAATGGATGACAGGGAGACACGGACACAAAAAGGGTTGGGTTTTTAAAAATAAAGTGAAGTTTTATTTACAGGTGCACTTAACAAAAATAATGTCCTGCGGAATTTATATATTAAAACACAGTTCAATACCGCAAAAGACACACAAAAACAGTAAATAAATGATGTTCAAAAATAGTGACTATATACAAAAATAAACAGTGCACCAAAACCCATAACCCAAATAAATACCTCCACCAAAAAGTATTCCAGAGATATTTTTACAAAAACAAATATTTACAAAAACAATGCACAAGCCGTCATGTCTGGTAAATCCGAACTGTCCTACCGAGTACCTTTCTCTTAGAGCAAGGGTTCCCAAAGTGGTCGATATTGACCCCCTGCGGTCGATTTGAACTTTCTAGGGGTCGATAGTTTCAATGAAAAAATTTGGGGGTCAATGACAGCAAAAATAGACCCCCTTACTACTGCTATTTGTTTGTTACTTCAAAATATCTATGATTCCAATAGGTACCTAATTAAGAAGTAAAATCATTTTAAAAAAAAACACATTACATACCAAAATTGCGAACGAAAAGGTAAAATGTGTCATTAAAAGAGTCACACGTAAGAATGCATGAAAATACATGTAGCACAAACATGTCTGTTCATTGTCTTATCGAACATATCAAAGCAAGTGCGGATATGAAAAACCATTGCATGTAATTAGGGGGTCGACGGTTTTAAAAGTTTTTGGTAAAGGGGTCTGAGGCTGAAAAAAGTTTGGGAACCCTTGTCTTAGAGGGTCTAATCAAAAAAGCACCATGCTCTGGGGCAATGCGTTCCTTTTATAATCGGTGCCCTTGTACCGACCAATTAAACTGTCCATTGTCATCCCTCTACAACCGCGCGATGACGAGAACTTGTCGGCGAGAAGTGGCGTCTCTTGCCCTGCAAAAATGGTATATTAAATCGAGCAGCCGGCGTGCGCGCGCGCGCGCGCATAGCTGTGCCGGCTTTTGAGACGCAACTGCGCTTCTGCCTTAAGTTACAGTAAGCACTTTTAACTGTTTACGTCCTTCCCCTGAGCTACTGCCCAGACAACTTCACACATGGGATCCCTTTTCTAAACCGCGGTAAACTAATATTATGACGCTTCACCCTTTCTTTTACACTTTTAGAGTTATGGGGTCGCAGGAGGCACACGCAAGAGTGGAAAACCGTTAATGCCATCCCGGCCGGTTAATGGCAAGGCTGTCTCTCCATACTGCACGAGACCTACCGCGACACTCTCCAAAAGGCGCTAATAAGGTCAGTGAAGATGTCCATCTGCATTCTATACAAAAGGAAAAGGCAAGTTTCCTTTCTTTATACTTTGATTTTTTTCCCCAAACAAATGCCTCTCAACACTGCAGAGGACACTTGACAAATTTTATTTACTTATAGGTAATGCCAGTAAGGCACATTACCACACAAGGACAATTAATTTAATTCGCACCGAAGGTCATCCTTTTGAAGCTCGCCTTTATTTACGCGCGCCTTTATTCGGCGCTCAATTGAGGTCGCCCTTTTGAAGATCGCTTTTATTTATGTGCGCTTTTATTCTCCACGCCCAATTGAGGTCGCCGTTTTGTGCGCGCCCTTATTGAATAGAACCAGTAACATCCATCGATCCATTTTCTAACCCACCGCAGGATACGCACTTTTATTTTAAATATCAAACAAAGTTGAATTCAGTTGTTCTCTCGTTCGCTAGCTAAGCGGAGTTAAGGACCACACCCCAACGCTGGAGTGTGAGTGAGGAGACCCCCGCCCGCTGCGTGTTTCTCGGATACGCGCAAATAAATCAGTACCGAAGGCGACCTCTGATACATAGCGAAATGAGAGAAGTCGCAAAGTCAACCGGAATGTTCACGCAAATTATAGAAAGAAAAAAAATAATAACGATCTAAATCCGTTAAGTAGTTCTCTCGTGAAAAGCGGACAGACAGACAGATAAAGAGACATTGGATTTTATATATAATATACAGTACAGTATTGGTAAGCCTTCAAAATAACGTGCAGTTTAAAGTCTCAACAGCATTCTCAGTATTTCTGGAGTTTAGTAGAGCCGGATAACTAGAAGAATCTTCACCAAGCAGCTCTGAAAATGTCTGCTTTGTTTGGGTCTCCATACCTCTGTGAGTCTGACATGAATGTCATGAAATCAAAGTTCAGGACAAGACTGACAGACGGACATTTAAATGACTCCAAAAGAGTGAACCTCAGTGGCTCCACTCCACCACACACCTGCCTCTCTTGTTGACGCCATGCAGTGCCAGTCATCTGACTAACTAAAAAACAACTGGACATGTGAATAAAGTGACACAGTGACAAAATGACAAATTAATAAGTCATATCTGTGTATTTGTAATTGCACTGTTTAGTTTTGACAGGATTCATGTTTTAATTCAATAGTGCGAGATACACTAGAAAATGCATACAGACATACAAAATGCACTTGCAGGTGAACTAAATATTTTTTGTGACGTTTAAATGCAAATTGTGAGTTGTGGACACCAACATTTTGTAAATGTTCAGGCAAAACGAGCTTATTCAGTTTGTTTGGGTTGACATAAGCTGTGAGAATAAACGTTAGAAAACATGAGGAGCTCTCGGGCATTTTCATTTTGTAAAAGTAGCTCTCAGGGGAAAAAAGGTTGGATTCCCCTGCTCTATTAGTACTAGGGTGTTGTACCGTGTTAGCCATTATGAATGTAGAGAAAAGCCAAGCAAAATGACACCTTTTATTGGCTAACTAGAAAGATTACAATATGCAAGCTTTCGAGGCAACTCAGGCCCCTTCTTCAGGCAAGATGTAATCAATTGTAATGTAATGATTACATCTTGCCTGAAGAAGGGGCCTGAGTTGCCTCGAAAGCTTGCATATTGTAATCTTTCTAGTTAGCCAATAAAAGGTGTCATTTTGCTTGGCTTTTCCCTGCTCTATTATATAGTGACTTTCACATCACTGTCATTTTATAACGACTTTCCTATTTATGATGCCTTTCACATCTATCTATCTAGCAAATAGTGTCCTTCTCATCACTTTATATATCATAGTGCCTTTTTCATTTTGTAAAAGTAGCTCTCAGGGGGGAAAAAGGTTGGCTACCCCTGCTCTAACTGCAGAGTCTCACCGCACATCCGCACCAGCGGAAGTGACGTCACTGCACGTTTCTATTATACGCTAACAATGACCTCAACTTACCCCGACCTTAACTGTTTAAACTACATGCTAAACACGGTAATAACACGTAACCTTTACCTCTGCAATGAAATTGATGGTGTAGACCTGCGGTGAGGCAGGCTGGATATTATTAAACGCATTAGTATTCTTTTCAAAGCCCAAACGACCAATTTCATATGCAAAGAACTCTGTCGCAAAATGAAATAGTTGTTTGTGAAGGGAACCACACGAGTCAACAAAACGCCGTTAATGAGCAGATATTTTCAAGAGGGCACCTTCAATCAGCCTCAATAACCACACAAACCTTCAGCACAGCCAGTCGGCTAGCAACCCTACAGTGCAAAGCTGTGGGGCTCGTCAGAAACAATTGACAGAGATGCTGAAAAGGGGCGTGCCTTATGCAAATATACAAACTTTATGCAAATGTAGAATTCTGTGCTATTGTGGGTACACGGCAATACATTTATAAGACATATAGATAGATAGATAGATAGATAGATAGATAGATAGATAGATAGATAGATAGATACTTTATTAATCCCAAGGGGAAATTCACATAGTCCAGCAGCAGCATACTGATAAAGAAACACTATTAAATTAAAGATAGTATAGATAGTATAAGATAGTGTTGCACAGTGACAGAAGAAAATGATACCGACAGCAGAAACTTTGCTTAAATATAAATAGACATGCATTTATCGTTTTCAGATCATTGTTTTATTGTATTAGTTTTTTTTTACTGTAAAAATTCACTGTTAATTTAATGCATTTGTACAAGGACTTTTTTCCACTGTTACAGTTGAAATAGAAAGCCAGCACCCATGTTCGAGCCGCGATTTATAGAAACGAGGTCAGAGCGGCGTTTCATTCTGAAGTGAAGCAATTCCAGCTTAGTCATCTGACTTTTAATTAAAGCTTCCCCATTCCCCTTAAAATCCACCCTCCTGTCACCAGTACAGGTGGCGTCTTATTTAATTATCCCATTTAATGATCACAGCGTGTGCGTTTTCGACTTGTAAAAGTCGACGAGATCACTTGGCTCGTTAAGTATTTATTCACTGGGGTGCCAATTAAACAGAATGACTGCCCTTTCCTCACATTGTTTGTTTGTTTTAGCTTTTCAGTCGCAGTGCCTTACATGGCAGCTCTGACGCCAGCTCATTAACAGAGACAAAGCCGACCGTACCTGGTAGGGAACTCGGATTCTTTCCCGAAAAATGTCGTGAAGTGTTCGGGAAGTCGGCTCACTGCTCTGTCACACTCCCCGCCGCTTTTGATTTGGTCGGGCTTTACCTTCAGCACTTTGGGTGCCCCTCACAGCGGGCACAGTTATACAGCAGGGTCGTCTTCTTCTTCTTCTTCTTCATTAAGATGCATATTTTAAGGTTGACACATATTTTTTAGGAAGTCACTGTGCACGGGGGAAATTCCAAAAGAGTGGAAAATGGCAAATATCATCCCACCAGTAACTGCGCACTAACTGCGCGATAACGTGCAGTGAATACACTTGACTTGAGCATTCATAGTTTTCATGCTTTTTCTCTGTACGTTTACCATTCGTTTGCTTAGAATTGATGTGTTTGCTGCTTCCTGAGCAGCGCTTCATTTCTCCATTCTAGCGGCCCGCTTCTTCTCGTCTTTCGTCGGCACCTTTTTGCGTTTAAACTAATTAAGTCAGTGTTTGTGTTACAATTACTTAGTACGTTTTCTTTAATTTTCCACTTAAGCTGGCAATTAAGTCTTCAATCTGCCTCAAGAATGTTTTAAGATATGAAGAGGTAGGGGTAAAGAACGGCGTCAGTACGCATGCGCCGCACAGCTGCCAAGCGTTGATTCTACAATAAAATAAAAAGAATAATAACCTTGGAGGTCAATCATCATTAAGAAAGCGGATAGTAGACGTCACGTAGTATATGTGTACCAAATTTCAGGTTAATAGGTAGAGAAAAGCTAAGCAAAATGACACCTTTTATTGGCTAACTAAAAAGATTACAATATACAAGCTCTCGAGGCAACTCAGGCCCCTTCTTCAGCGGCTCAGCTCCTTTTCACCACGACAGACCGATGCAACGCCCACATTACTGCGGATGCCGCACCGATCCGCCTGTCGATCTCACGCTCCATTCTTCCCTCACTCGTGAACAAGACCCCGAGATACTTGAACTCCTCCACTTGGGGCAGGATCTCGCTCCCAACCCTGAGAGGGCACTCCACCCTTTTCCTGCGGAGGACCATGGTCTCAGATTTGGAGGTGCTGATTCCCATCCCAGCCATTTCACACTTAGCTGCGAACTGATCCAGAGAGAGCTGAAGATCACGGCCTGATGAAGCAAACAGGACAACATCATCTGCAAAAAGCAGTGACCCAATCCTGAGCCCACCAAACCGGACCCCCTCAACGCCTTGGCTGCGCCTAGAAATTCTGTCCATAGATGTTATGAACAGAATTGGTGACAAAGGGCAGCCCTGGCGGAGTCCAACTCTCACTGGAAACGGGTTCGACTTACTGCCGGCAATACGGACCAAGCTCTGGCAACGATCGTACAGGGACTGAACAGCCCTTATCAGGGGGGCCGGTACCCCATACTCTCGGATTACCCCCCACAGGATTCCCCGAGGGACACGGTCAAACGCCTTTTCCAAGTCCACAAAACACATGTAGACTGGTTGGGCAAACTCCCATGCACCCTCCAGGACCCTGCTAAGGGTGTAGAGCTGGTCCACTGTTCCGCGACCAGGATGAAAACCACACTGTTCCTCCTGAATCCGAGGCTCGACTATCCGACGGACCCTCCTCTCCAGGACCCCCGAATAGACTTTTCCAGGGAGGCTGAGGAGTGTGATCCCTCTGTAGTTGGAACACACCCTCCGGTCCCCCTTCTTAAAGAGGGGGACCACCACCCCGGTCTGCCAATCCAGAGGCACTGTCCCTGATGTCCATGCGATGTTGCAGAGTCGTGTCAACCAAGACAGTCCTACAACATCCAGAGCCTTGAGGAACTCTGGGCGTATCTCATCCACCCCCGGGGCCCTGCCACCAAGGAGTTTTTTGACCACCTCGGTGACCTCAGTCCCAGAGATGGGGGAGCCCACCTCTGAGTCCCCAGGCTCTGCTTTCTTATTGGAAGGCATGTTAATGGGATTGAGTAGGTCTTCGAAGTACTCCCCCCACTGACCCACAACGTCCTGAGTCGAGGTCAGCAGCGCACCATCCCCACCATACACAGTGTTGACACTGCACTGCTTCCCCCTCCTGAGATGCCGGATGGTGGACCAGAATCTCCTCGAAGCCGTCTGAAAGTCATTCTCCATGGCCTCCCTGAACTCCTCCCATGCGCGAGTTTTTGCCTCAGCAACCACCAAAGCCACATTCCGCTTGGCCTGCCGGTACCTATCAGCTGCCTCCAGGGTCCCACAGGACATAAGGGTCCTTTAGGACTCCTTCTTCAGCTTGACGGCATCCTTCACCGCCGGTGTCCACCAACGGGTTCGGGGATTGCCGCCACGACAGGCACCGACCACCTTACGGCCACAGCTCCGGTCAGCTGCCTCAACAATAGAGGCACGGAACATGGCCCATTCGGACTCAATGTCCCCCACCTCCCTCGGGATGTGGTCGAAGTTCTGCCGGAGGTGGGAGTTGAAGCTACTTCTGACAGGGGGCTCTGCCAGACGTTCCCAGCAGACCATCACAACACGTTTGGGCCTACCACGGCCTGACCGGCATCCTCCTCCACCATCGAAGCCAACTCACCACCAGGTGGTGATCAGTTGACAGCTCCGCCCCTCTCTTCACCCAAGTGTCCAAGACATGTGGCCACAAGTCCGACGACACGACCACAAAGTCGATCATCGAACTGAGGCCTAGGGTGTCCTGGTGCCAAGTGCACATATGAACACCCCTATGCTTGAACATGGTGTTCGTTATGGACAATCTGTGATGAGCACAGAAGTCCAATAACAAAACACCGCCTCGGGTTCAGATCAGGGGGGCCATTCCTCCCAATCACGCCCTTCCAGGTCTCACTGTCATTGCCCACGTGAGCTTTGAAGTCTCCCAGCAGAACGAGGGAGTCCCCAGAAGGTATGCCCTCTAGCACCCCCTCCAGGGACTCCAAAAAGGGTGGGGTACTCCTAACTGTTGTTTGTGCATATGCACCAAACAGCAGTTAGGACCCGTCCCCCCACCCGAAGGTGGAGGGAGGCTACCCTCTCGTCCACCGGGGTAAACCCCAATGTACAGGCTCCAAGTCGGGGGGCAATAAGTATACCCACACCCGCTCGGCGCCTCTCACCGGGGGCAACTCAAGAGTGGTAGAGAGTCCAGCCCCTCTCAAGGAGATTGGTTCCACAGTCCAAGCTGTGTGTCGAGGTGAGTCCGACTATATCTAGCCGGAACCTCTCGACCTCACGCACTAGCTCAGGCTCCTTCCCCTTCAGAGAGGTGATATTCCACGTCCCAAGAGCCAGCTGCTGTAGCCGAGGATCGGACCGCCAAGGTCCCCGCCTTCGGCCACCACCCAACTCACACTGCACCCGACCTCCTTGGCCCCTCCCATAGGTGGTGAGCCCATGGGAAGGGGGACCCACGTTGCCTCTTCGGGTTGTGCCTGGCCGAGCCCCATGGGTGCAGGCCCGGCCACCAGGCGCTCGCCATCGAGCCCCACCTCCAGGCCTGGCTCCAGAGGGGGGCCCCGGTGACCCGCGTCCGGGCGAGGGAAAACACCGTCCAAAATTGTTTTTCCATCATAGGAGGTTTGTTTAACCGCTCTTTGTCTCATCCCTCACCTAGGATCAGTTTGTCTTGGGTGGCCCTACCAGGGGCATAAAGCCCCGGACAACAGAGCTCCTAGGATCATTGGGACACGCAAACCCCTCCACCACGATAAGGTGGCGGTTAAAGGAGGGGTTATCAGAATGTAGTTTAAGTTAATTTGTTTTGGTTTCAATAGATGCATTTTTCATATTTTTGATTCTTGTTTTCTTTTTTTCACATCTTCGTGCCCCCCTTTTTGTTACTTCACGCCCCCCTAGGGTGGCCCGCCCCACAGATTGAGAACCACTGGTTTAGCTAATAGCTAAGCTGTGCCAACATCTCATCCAGATACATCTTAATGGTTGTGGTCTCCCTAAAGGACATAGCAGCACTAGAGAAAGTCCACAGAAGAGCAATTCATCATTTTTATTATATTATTAGATTTTCTGAAATTAAGTGTGGTGACCAGCAGGGGTGAGTGTTGATGCCTCTGATAATTTTCCATCCATCCATTTTCCAACTCGCTGAATCCGAACACAGGGTCATGGGGGTCTGCTGGAGCCAATCCCAGCCAACACAGGGCACAAGGCAGGAACCAATCCCGGGCAGGGTGCCAACCCACCGCAGGACACACACAAACACACCCACACACCAAGGCCAATCCACCTAACCTGCATGTCTTTGGACTGTGGGAGGAAACCGGAGCACCCGGAGGAAACATACGCAGACACGGGGAGAACATGCAAACTCCACGCAGGGAGGACCCAGGAAGCGAACCCAGGTCCCCAGGTCTCCTAACTGCGAGGCAGCAGCGCTACCCACTGCGCCACCGTGCCACCAACTCTGATAATTTTAATATCTATAAATGATTTAGAAAGGAATATAAAGAACAAGATGGGTACGTTAGCAGATACACCAAGATGGGTAGATTGGCAGAGAATCGAGAATCTGTTGAATCCTCATAGAAGGACAAGGACAACATGCAGAGTTGGGCAGATTTGTGGCAGATGAAATTGAATGTAAGTCCATGTGAAATTTTACAAGTAGGAATGTGTGATATGAATACACAATGGGATGTCTGAAAGTCGAGAGTCCACCATATGAGAAGGATTTAGGAGTCATAGTGGACTATCGACTTCCAGACAGTGTTCAGAAGCCATTAAGAAGGCTAACAGAATGTCAGGTTATATGGCGCCTTGATGTGTGAAGTACAAGTCACAGGAGGTTCTGCTCAATCTTTATAACATACTGGTGAGGCCTCATCTGGAGTCCTGTGTGCAGTTTGGGTCTCCAGGCTACAAAAAGGACATAGCAGAACAAGAGGGGGTCCAGAGAAGAGCAACTAGGCGGATTCAGGGCTAAAGGGGATGAGTTATGAGGAAAGATTAAAAGAGCTGAGCTTTTTCAGAAGATTAAGAGGTGACATGATTTAAAGTGTTTAAAATAAAGAAGGGAATTAGTCCAGTGGATCAAGACTGTTATTTTAAAGTGAGTTTATCAAGAACACAGGGACACCGTTGGTAAATTTCACACAAACATTAATAAGTTTGTTCTTAAAACAGAGAGCCATAGACACTTGGAATAAGCTACCATGTAGTGAGGTGGTCGGTAGGACGTCAGGGACTTTCAAAACTCGACTTGATGTTATTTTAGAAGAATGGCTGTAGACATGGTGCCTTTAAGTCATCTGGCTGGAGAAGGTGCCAGTTTCAGATTTGCCCAAAACCCGTGGCAGGTATCGTTTACAGTTTATTGGGGGACCTTTTAATGCAACCCAGTTAATCCCAGTACAATAGTTCATTCATTCATTTATTTTCCACCAAAAATGCAAAACTTAATTTACATAAACCCCCTCTCAGTGCAGCACAACACATATACGTCACCATATTAATACAATATTTGTCACACTATTGCCTGAACTGTTCTATGAAGTAAACTAAAAGCTGCTGAACTTTGGAAACTTTTGACAAACACACCTACACTCTGTAGACCCTAGAGTTGGTTGTGGGTGAAATCCCAGTAGATCAGCAGTTTCTGAAATACTCACACCAGCCTGTCTGGTACCAACAACCATGTCATGTTCAATGTCACATCAGTCCCCTTTCTTTCCCATTCTGATGCTCAGTTTGAACTTCAGCAGGTGGTCTCAACAAGGTCTACAGGCCGATATGCATTGAGTTGCTGCTATGTGATTGGCTGATTGGATATTTGCGTTAACTAGAAGTCGGACAGGTGTATCTAATAAAGTGGCCGGTGGGCGTATGGTGTAATGACTGGGCTGGGGATTCAGGTGGATGGACAGCAACTGTCCACTGTGCCTTTAGAAGGTGGAGTATGTTTTGCAAATTAAACATTTCAGCAAACTCAGGAGAGCAGAGAGGTGGAGTTCCCGGGAAAAAAGGGTGGAAGGAACACGAGAGATGGGATTGAGGGTGGAAGGCATTGCTGGAACGGAGGTACCCTGGAGGGCACACTGTGTGGCAGTGGCACATGTGTGGATGAGAAAGAGTAGTGTGGTGTGTGGTGGCAGCACAAAGAGAAAGAGCGAGTAAAGGGGAACGAGAGTGAAAGAGTGGGCGCGCTCCTGGGACTGTAACACTGCAGTGGAAGAAGAGCAGTGTATGGAAAAGCAGTGAATCTGAGAGCGATTAAAATGTTATGGTGTCTCTCATGGCTAGAACAGTGGGAGTTCACTTGGAAGACAATTAATAAAGGCTTATTGGTGATTAAAAACTCCTGGAACACGTGCTAGCATGGCTGTGGGTGTTACAATGGTGTCAGAAGTGGGATAATCTGGCCTGGATAACAGCGACTGAGGGAGAACACCCACCGATAGAGAGAAAACAATCATGGTTAAAATATAAGGAGGACCCCATGGATGAGCCTGGAGCATCAGAGCTTGCAGTGAGCCAATCTGATATCCCAAAATTAAAACCAGGGTAGTATGAGGGGTGCAGCAGTTGGTAAGCCTACCGGAATTGGCTTGAGGTAATTGTGGAGGCCAATGGTTGGAGAACCAAGGACAGGAAAACACATCTGGTGGAAGCCTTGGATGGGGAGTCGTTGAAAATACTGAAAGATTACAAAAAGACAGATTTAATGCACCTGTGCAGACAAATAGAGGCCACTGAACAGCGGCTCAGGAGGAAGGAGACTAAGGTCGGGTTATAAAAACAGCTGCACAGCAGGGTCCGTCAAACAGGTGAGTTCCTGGGGAACGTTGCTGCTAAAGTGCAAGGCCTGGTGAATTGAGAACTGGGCCATATGATCAGGGATGAGTTGGAGCAAAATGTACAGTATTTGTCAAGGGGTTGGCACCCACTGCCCTCTGACATCAATGCCAAGTGAAAGCACCTATTTTCCAGAACTTCCCAGCCTTCAATTCTGTCCCTCACGCTCCTTCTATCCATTTTGCTGGGACCTGCTCAATCCACCCTCTTGAGTGTGCTGAGATGTTTCGTTTCTTAAATGTGCTGCTCCGTTCTGAAATCAAAGCAATCAGTAGCTGTCCAGACACATGGCTACCTGAATCCCCAGCATGAGCATTACGATAGATAAATAGATAGATAGATAGATAGATAGATAGATAGATAGATAGATAGATAGATAGATAGATAGATAGATAGATAGATAGATAGATAGATAGATAGATAGATAGATAGATAGATAGATGTGAAAGGTACTATATAATAGATAGATAGATAGATAGATAGATAGATAGATAGATAGATAGATAGATAGATAGATAGATAGATAGATAGATAGATAGATAGATAGATAGATAGATAGATAGATAGATAGATGTGAAAGGTACTATATAATAGATAGCTAGGAAAGGCACTATATGATAGATAGATAGATAGATAGATAGATAGATAGATAGATAGATAGATAGATAGATAGATAGATAGATAGATAGATAGATAGATAGATAGATAGTTGTGAAAGGTACTATATAATAGATAGCTAGGAAAGGCACTATATAATAGATAGGAAAGGTACTATATAATAGACAACTAGGAAAGGCACTATATAATAGATGGATGTGAAAGGCACTATATAATAAATAGATAGATGTGAAAGGTACTATATAATAGATAGCTAGGAAAGGCACTATATAATAGATAGATAGATAGATGTGAAAGACACTATATAATAGATAGATAGATAGATAGATAGATAGATAGATAGATAGATAGATAGATAGATAGATAGATAGATAGATAGATAGATAGTTGTGAAAGGTACTATATAATAGATAGCTAGGAAAGGCACTATATAATAGATAGGAAAGGTACTATATAATAGACAACTAGGAAAGGCACTATATAATAGATAGATGTGAAAGGCACTATATAATAAATAGATAGATGTGAAAGGTACTATATAATAGATAGCTAGGAAAGGCACTATATAATAGATAGATAGATAGATGTGAAAGACACTATATAATAGATAGATAGATAGATAGATAGATAGATAGATAGATAGATAGATAGATAGATAGATAGATAGATAGATAGATAGATAGATAGATAGGAAAGGTACTATATAATAGATTGCTAGGAAAGACACTATATAATAGATAGATAGATATGAAAGGTACTATATAATAGATAGATAGGAAAGGCACTATAAAATAAATAGACAGGAAAGGCACTATTAGATAGATAGATAGATAGATAGATAGATAGATAGATAGATAGATAGATAGATAGATAGATAGATAGATAGATAGATAGATAGATAGATAGATAGGTCACATGGGTCAAAGAAATGAAACTGGCATAGGTTTGAACCTCCATATCCATCCCTTCTGCACACGTCCCCTTGCCACGTTTTGTGCTATTCACTGCTTATGACTATGTTATTCAAAACATGACAAAGATGAATATGAAATCAAACCGAACACCTTGATAAACTCAATCAGTGGCCACTTCCTGATTTCCCTCTTGGTTTGAGCTGTAGAAACCTTACCGGTATTTTGAAACTTGTTTAAAATAATAAAAAAAATGAACAAATATTGAGTCTGTATCTTCTTCATAACACTTTTGATTGACCAAGTAATCTATACTGTTATTATCTAAATGGGAAATAAATCTGCATAAGCCGGGCGAGAAATGAATCCGATCAAATCAGCTCCGGTACGACACCTGATGCGCTATTAATAAAGTTATTGCATTTCAGCGGAGCGTCCCATTTATACGAGGAGGCGGGGCTTTGGTCTCTTCAATTAACTGCCAGCTCTTGAGAAGCGCAAAGCGGAACTGCCGCCGGGAAATGGAGGAAGCTCCCTTTTGATTAAATGTCCTTCTGTGCTGCTGAAAGAAAAGAAAAGAAAAGAGAAAGGAAATGACAGACAAAATGTTTCTAATTAATAAATGTATTTCTGTCAAGGACATTCTAAATATAACATTAGTAATATTATACTGTTATAATATTATTATAATATAACATCAGTAAGTATTTTGTAGTTAACCATTTAAACACTGTGACTGAGTGTGGGTGCGTGCAGGACAATGTCCTGGGATGGATTGGTTTCCAGTCCAGTGTTGGGCACTTGGGCTTAGTCCAGCGTCTCTCAACCTTTAAGTATTTGAAACCCGAGTTTTCATAACAGTTTTAATTGCGCCCCCCTAATGTTTTTTTGAAAGGAGCCCAATAATACCAATTTGTTCTTTTTTAATTAATGATATATCATAGATGCATATTTTATTATACCTAGTTAACTTTTAGTGACATTTATCTAACTCTATATTTATTTTTCTAATATCAGAATGTAGTTTAAGTTAATTTGTTTTGGTTTCAATACATGTATTTTTCATATTTGCAATTCTTGTTTTCTTTTTTTCATATCTTCGCTCCTCCTTTTTTGTTACTTCGGGGGCACGCCCCACAGTTTGAGAACCGCTGGCTTAGTCTGATATTTAACCTGCTGAAGAATCAAAAATAACTGCATTTTTTTTACTACGTTGTCCAATCTACAGTAGTCCACCGCTGGTATTTCAAGGCCCTTTTTTTGTCCTTTAAGGAATGGCTTTCTTCCTGCCACTCGCTCTGTCAAACCCACAGCACAAAGTCTCCTCGCTTCTGTCGACCTGCACTGTTGAGCTGATGTGCTGTGAGGCGCCTGTGACCTTAACAGCCGGTGACCCTCAGAAACTTGTCTTCTGATTGGCCAGTGACTTTGGCTCTGCCAGATCTCTTCTTTTTGGAGTTTCTTCCAGTTTCCAATTGCTTTTGGATTGTGGAGGACACCACTGGACTCACTGATGCTTTGATTTTTTTTTTGCAGTTTCTCCAAATGAAAGGCCTACACTTGTATGAGTAATAATTCTCTGCCTCCTTTCATTTGTTCATTGCTGTTTTCTTGCTATTATCACTGGCATATTGTCCAAGATGTAGTAACATAATAGTTTGTTCCAAATCTATTTTAAGACACACCAAGAGTTTTTAAGTAATCAGCAGAAGTTGGGACACCTGTGCAAATTGTTTGCTTCATTTACTTTAATGGCTGCAGAACATCTGTAGGCTGTGACCGATTAGCTGTTCCCTGATGAAGGCCCATTTGTAATATTCTGACATTTCCTTTTATTTCAGATTTTGCTTACCTAAACTTTAAATTTAAACTTCTGGCAGTTTACCACTTACCTTTTCATCAATTTAGGTCATTCATTGCATTTCAACTGATTATATCTGAAGAAAAACTGAGGCGTTCTAAAACTTTTGACCAGCAGTGTATTCCAGGGTTCAGCGCCTTGTTTTCTTTGTTCCATTTTGATTCTTTTGTTTGTATTAATTTAATTTCTCTTTATTTGTATTATTCCTTGTATTTGATTTTGTCTATGTATCTATACCTGTGTTACATCTCGTGTGTTTTGTGGGTGGCCCCCTAGGAGGCGGGGCCACCCTCCCTTCACTGTCAATGGACTGCCACTCAAGGTGGGGGGCAACCCACAGTTCCTTGCAGTCCATTTGAATGCACTTGGGAGAGGTGAGTTCTTGGATTTGTGATTGTTGTCTTGTGCTTGATGTAGAGTTGGATTTTTGACTGTTCTTTGGTTTTGTGATTTGAGACTCGTTTACCTTTTCAGGCAATTATTACTTTCTCATTTACAAAGTAAAGGGAATGTATTTTAACCGTCCAAAAATTTGATGTTGAGATTTTGATGAATCTCGGCGTTTTAGACCTCCCTGACTTTCTCATATACAAAGTATAGGGAAACTATTGGAATCCTCTAAAGTTTTAGACATGCCTGGGTCTGAAAATACCTTTTTTGGAATTATGTCTCTCTGTCTGTGTGTGTGTGTGTGTGTGTGTGTGTGTGTGTGTGTGTGTGTGTGTAAACATGATAACTTGGGTACACATTCAATTAGCTCAACCAAATTTTTCATACAAGTTTTAGGTATAAAACGCAGATTTCTATCAACTTTTGAGCTATTTCCACTAACCAGAAGTGGTACTTTACCTGAAACGTTTCCCCAAAAATAGTAAAAATGTAATCATTTCACATCATATTATAGTAAAGCACCACATTCTAAGCATTTTTTGTCGCTTTGCATTTTTTCGAAAAACGACCAGTTTTCGATATAATCACAATTTTCCGTTTGGCGTTCAAATGGTAATAATACATATTTGAGAACGTTTTTGCTTTACATAAACCAAATTTTGCATACAAGTTTTAGGTATAAAACGTAGATTTCTATCAACTTTTGAGAAATTTCCGCTAACACTGAAGTGCTACTTTACCTGAAACGTTTCCCCCAAAATATTAACAATTTAATTATTTCACATCATGTTATAGTAAAGCACCACATTCTAAACATTTTTTGTCACTTTGCATTTTTTCGAAAAACGACCAGTTTTCGAGATAATTACAATTTTCCGTTTGAGGTTCAAATGGTAATAAATACATATTTGAGAATGCTTTCAGTTCGGTCAACCAAAATTTGCATACAAGTATTAGGTACAAAACGTAGATTTCTATCAACTTTTGAGCTATTTCTGCTAACACTGAAGTGCTACTTTACCTGAAACGTTTACCCAAAAATAATAAAAATTTAATCATTTCACATCATATTATAGTAAAGCAAAACATTCTAAGCATTTTTTGTCGATTTGCATTTTTTCATTAAACGACCAGTTTTCGAGATAATCACAATTTTCCATTTGACGTTCAAATGGTAATACATACATATTTGAGAACGTTTTTGCTTTACGTAAACCAAAATTTGCATACAAGTATTTGGTACAAAACGTAGATTTCTATCAACTTTTGAGCTATTTCCGCTAACACTGAAGTGCTACTTTACCTGAAATGTTTACCCAAAAATATTAAAAATTTAATCATTTCACATCATATTATAGTAGAGCACCACATTCTAAGCATTTTTTGTCGCTTTGCATTTTTTTGAAAAATGACCAGTTTTCGAGATAATCACAATTTTCCGTTTGAGGTTCAAATGGTAATAAATACATATTTGAGAATGCTTTCAGTTCGGTCAACCAAAATTTGAATGCAAGTATTTGGTACAAAACGTAGATTTCTATCAACTTTTGAGAAATTTCCGCTAACACTGAAGTGGTACTTTAACTGAAACGTTTCCCCAAAAATATTAAAAACTAGCCAACCCGCGGCGTAGCATACGCCACATAATTATTTATTGATGGGTGAACACTTCCTGAAAGACACAGTTGTCCAGATGGGGTGGGTTTGAGGATACGACTGTGAGTGAATGAAAAGATGGAACTCTGGAGAGAGCAACATACAATTGTCCGTGACTGAACACTGGGTTTGGCAGATACAGGCATATCTTTTTGAAAGTTTGGCCCTGTGTCTTATTAATTGTCATTGCAAAGGCCAATCTAACAGGAAATAGTCTGCGTGTAAAAGTAAAAGGCAAATTTGAATCTGATGGGGTCAGGGATATCCGGGGAATAAGAACAGTTTGTGAGGCAGGAGCTGCGATAGTCTTACACTCCAGTACATTGTGGTGAATGCTGGTAACAGTCAGTCTAGTGCCATCACAGAGACTTCTTGCTGGCATGAGGTTTCTGAGAAGCATGACGACTGAACCAATTTTAAGTTTGAGTTTATGCGGAGGCATGCCAATGGGAGTAAGACTGCTAAGAAATTCTTCGGGGAATGAAACTTGATCTGCGGGATCATCTGTGATGATGGAGGTAACGCTGGTGAAAATTACTTCGTCGGTAGGGATAAGTTTCAGTATTTGTTCATAAAGGTGTAGCGAGTCTTCTTTGGTGACGCTTAATATAGCTCGCGTACTGAGTTGTTCCGGAGTCACAGTTGAGAAGTCGATGTCGCCATATAATTGTTAAACGGGATCAGAAATAAAAGGAAAAAATTTCAAAAGATCTCTGATCTCAGAATTAATTTGAATAAAAGTGTGCTCTTTCCAGTGAATTCTCAAGCATACAATATTAGATTGGACACCTTCCCTTTTATTATTGCAGATCAGTTTAAATACCTAGGGGTAAATATCACAAGTAAACATAAAGCTCTTTATCAACAAAATTTTGGCGTCTGTATGGAAAAAATTAAGCAAGACTTACATAGATGGTCAACCCTTCATCTCACTCTAGCCGGAAGAATTGACATTGTTAAGATGAATATCCTTCCTAAACTTCTCTTTTTATTTCAAAACATTTCAATATATATCAATAAATCGTTTTTTAAACAGTTAGATTCAATAATAACCTCATTCATTTGGAACTCAAAACACCCACGTATCCGAAGAGCGACCCTACAATGACCTCAGGCAGAAGGTGGCATGGCTTTACCTAATTTTCAGTTTTATTACTGGGCAGCAAACATACTAGCCATAAAAACCTGGACACAAATAAATGCACATACACAGGCTTGGTCCGCAATAGAAGTAAAATCCTGTAGTACTTCTTTATATTCCCTGCTCTGCTCTCCAATAAATGAAAGTTATCGCAAATATACTAATAACCAAATTGTGCTTTACTCACTCAGAATATGGAACCAAATTAGGAAGCATTTTAAGATGGAAAATCTTTTATCAGTGGCACCTCTGCAAGAGGACCACCTCTTTCAACCTTCGCAAGTATATCCAGTTTTTAATACCTGGAAAAGTTTTGGGATTAAAATGCTCAGAGATCTTTATATAGACAACATATTTACATCTTTTGAACAATTACGTTCAAAATTTAACCTCCCAGCTACACATTTCTTTTACTATCTTCAAATTAGAAATTTTGTTAAACAGAAATTGCCCGATTTCCCCCACCTCGCACCCTCCACAATGCTGGAAAAAATACTGCTCAATTCCGAGGAAACAAACACTATTTCCGCAATATATAAAATCTTATTAGAGTCCCTACCTTTCAAAGATCCAAGAGGACATTGGGAAGAAGATCTCTTAATCAATATATCAGAAAAGGAGTGGAAGGTAGCAAAGCAGAGAATTCACTCGAGCTCCATATGCGCAAAGCATAGAATTATTCAACTAAAAATTATATATCGAGCCCATCTGTCTCGCTTAAAACTGTCCAAAATGTTTCCAGGCCAGGATCCAACCTGCGAGCGCTGCAACCAAGCTCCTGCCTCACTGGGTCACATGTTCTGGGCCTGCACCAAACTAACATCATTTTGGACAAAAATTTTTAAGTGCCTCTCAGACAGCCTTGGGGTCACAATCCCTCCTAACCCACTAACAGCTGTGTTTGGTGTCCTTCCAGATGGACTTGAATTGGAGAAGGACAAGCAAACGGTGATTGCATTCACTACACTCTTGGCACGCAGACTTATTTTGTTAAATTGGAAGAATCCTAATTCTCCTCTTATAAGTCAGTGGGAAACCGATGTTTTATATTATTTGAAATTGGAAAAAATCAAATTTTCAGTTAGAGGATCTGTACAAAATTTTTTCAAAACATGGCAGGATTTAATCAATATTATTTTAGAATAAGAGAAATAACTATTATTGCATTTAACTCCCTTCTCCATCTCTTATTTATATAGATATTTACTTCTCCCTTTCTTTTGTTTAATGTTGCCTTATTAAAAAGCCTAAAGCAATTTTCCTTTAGCTAAGCTCTCCTTCTCAGGGGTGGGGTTTGATTTGTCTTCAAATTTGTTGGGTTATAAATTGATCTGTTTGTATGGAATGATTACAATGAAAATTAATAAAATAAAAATATAAAAAAAAAAAGAAATAAAAGGAAAACAATGGGAAGGTGATGGACGTGGGAGGAGTGTTAGAGTTGGTGGGCGGGGCTCTGTTGTGCGTGCGTCTTGCTTGCCATGGACTTAGTGAATTATATATATAGATGTAATTATTTCACATCATATTATAGTAAAGCACCACATTCTAAGCATTTTTTGTCGCTTTGCATTTTTTCGTTAAACGACCAGTTTTCGATATAATCACAATTTTCCGTTTGAGGTTCAAATGGTAATAATACATATTTGAGAATGCTTTCAGTTCGGTCAACCAAATTTTGCATACAAGTATTAGGTACAAAACGTAAATTCCTATCAACTTTTGGACTGTTTCTGTTAACCGGAAGTGGTACATTACCTTTTATTCATGTAGCAGCAGAGTCCAATTTATTCAACTTTACTTTTGTAATAATTGTTCAAATATTATTAATTTGATTTGATTTGTTGTTGATGGTTCTTTAATGTACGTAATATAGAAATATAATTATTGTCTTGTGGTTTACTCCTCAAATATCCATCCCCATATCCGAGTATACGAGAAAGTCTAGGAAAGGAGACCACTCTCGATTTTTGTATTCAGGGACAAGTCGTTTCCATCCATCCACTCCTTTAATTAATAACACCATTCAAGAAACATCATTTGGTCAAAAAGAAAGGTGTCACTGCGCATTTCCTGCATTTGAGTGAAAAGTGAAAAATGGCAGTTCCTGCTGTGTTACCCAATTAAAATTACTAAAGCAGTGTGTGTGTGTGTGTATTTGTGTGAGGGAAGACAGGGTTTGCTGATGTCATTTTTATCTGGTGAGGTGACACAGAAATCTGGCATCTTTTACTGTCAATGCTATCATTAAGGAAGTCCATCAAGTCAGTGCTGCAATTACATACACATTTACTATTCTGTTAAAACATGGAGGCCTCCCCAGACTTCGTCTCATGGGGCCAGACGTGATTCTCAAATGCGGGGACAACCTGTTACATAAGAAACATAAGAAATCTGACAAACAAGAGGAGACCATTCAGTCCATTGATCCTGTCTGTTTAGCTAAAGTCTAACTTATCACACGCATACGCTCAGGGGACGGCCAAAGGGCCCCGGTGACTGCAATTTAACCACCGCTCCAGTGTGGTGTTGAGGTGTCATCCATTGCACAGCTGCACTCGGGTCTCAATCCGAGTGGTTCATTGTGGGGTGAGTGCGGCAACACGCAGTAAAATCAACACGTCCGCCCAGCCTCTCTATCCAGGGGTTGGCGCTGTGTCCTAATGCCTCTTTCACTTTCTTTCTCTGTAAACTGGCTGGATTGCTGGCTAGGACACCTGTGACATCACCACCTGGACCCAACTCTTCTTGTCAGAAAGGCTCACAACCGGAAGCTTCACCCAATATGGAGGGCAGCACGCATTTGACTATGTACCTCTGCCTCTGTGCTCCATGCCCATTGTTCCTGGACCTTCATTGGACCTGGTGTTCCATTCCTGCGGCCTGAAGAAGGGCTGCCAAATCCTGTTGCTCCGTTATCCTAGCAACGAATCCTGCCAACTACGCCACTGTAACAGAAAAAGAGGGCAATGATAAAGAGAAGGGGTGCCAAGACAGCCACTCCATATATTTGTAGGCAGTGAGATTCAGTGAGTCGTCTCTACAGATTTGAGTTCCAGGCAGAACTGTTCCAAACTAACAGAGCTTCCAGTTTTGGACCCTTCTGACAGGAAGAGGCAGGTCCGGTTTTACCAACGGTGGAAGTGGCATCAGATGAGTCGTTGCCGTCAATCGGCCAGACTGCAGAGGAAGATATATAGAGAGAGGCATTAAGGCACAGCGATGGTAGAATTGCAGTCACCAGGGTCCTTTAGCTGTCCCCTGTATGTATGGATGTGACAATTGTTAAAAAGCGCGTACTGAATGGCGGTGAAATCCTGCCCTGAAAAAGCTCCACCCATAAGGATTCTTCCTAAATCACCCTTAATTTCTCTGGTCTGTGTGTTTTTAACCACTGCTGGGGTTTCTGGGAGAGAGCAAAAGAAACTGAACAAACGACTTTGTGCTGAGAGAAATTGAAAAACTAAATTAAGATTAAATTGCTGTTAGCTCAGTAGCACAACAGAACTAAAACTTAATAATTAAATTGTACATCGTATGGACCACTGGGGCAGAGAAGACGGACAGACACACAAAGAGAGTGTACACATAGCCAACACTCCTTGGTTAGTCTTACGGTGTCCAGACATGATTCTTAAACGAGAAAACATGTGTGAGGACAACCCGTTAAAAAACGTGTGTAGTGAATGGCATTGAAATCCTGCTCTGCAAAGGCTCTGCCCACAGTGATCCTTCCTGAAACACCCGCCCGCAATGTCTCCAGTCTGTGTGTTTTAAACCACTGCTGGGGTTTCTGGGAGAAAGCAAAAGAAACTGAACAAAAGACATTGTGCTGAGAGAAACTGAAAAACTAAAATTGCTGTTAGCCATTCAGGAGCTCAGTAGCACAACAGAACAAAAACTTAATAATTAATTTGTATGTCATAATGAGCGCTGGGGCAGAGAAGATGGACAGACACACACAGAGAGTGTACACATAGCCGACAATCCTTGGTTAGCCTTACGGTGTCCAGACACGATTCTGAAACGAGAAAACATGTGTGAGGACAACCCGTTAAAAAACGTGTGTAGTGAATGGAATTGAAATCCCGCTCTGCAAAGGCTCCGCCCACAGGGATTCTTCCCGAAACACCCACCCGCAATATCTCCAGTCCGTACATTTAAACCACCACTGGGGTTTCAGGGAGAGAGAGAGAGCAAAAAAGAGAAACTGAAGGAAAGACTTGACACAGAGAGAAATTAAAAAGCTGAAACTGCTGTTATCCATTCAGGAGCCCAGGAGCACATAGTTACTGAAGCTTAACCCTTAAACCACCACATACTTTGGGTGGGGGGTTAATGTGAGGGACGCCAAATACATTTTTGCTGCACTTTTTAAGGAAACGTCACAATTCACCAAGAAAAAAGTGAAATTTTAATGGAACACATATTTTTTTTCATGCAAACAGCATCACAATTACTACAACACATTTTACACAATGCCAATGAACTGTAAAAACTACAGAAAAAAAACTACTGCAACAATCTATTATTATATATACAAGGTGCAACTGACGCCATTGATGAAATTCATTGAGCCAACTGTGCTTGAACTGGCTGCACGCAGGCACACAAAGGCCAACACTGATGCTAGCAGGCCAGTCTAGTGCAGCGTCTAAATCCCAGGGGACAGTGACGCTGATTCACTAGGGGGGCGCCACCAGTGGGCACCAGCTGGCTGCTTAACGAATGGATGGCATGGACTGATCAGCTCCGGCGTGTTGGTTGCGGCTGTTTAAAGGTTAATGATTGTGGACGCTGAAAATCAGGAACGACAAGGAAATGGACACCAATATAAAACAAAAATCCATTTCTTTATTCTTGGTGAGAGGAGGCTACAGACCCTGTCTATCAGCAGCCTGCCTGCAGCCTCCAGACCCTTTCACGTTCCAATGTGCCAGAAACTGTCACCCCCCTAGTAGAAAGCCGAGACTTCCTTTAATACCCAAGAAGAAGAAAGAAAAAATGCAGCAGTTCATTTGGAGGTCATACATAGATCGTTATAGCTTATGGTCACACCCTGGATTTGAACATACAGGAGCACACACAGTGTTTCTAACAGTTAAAAGAATTATTAGCACATTCATAGTCTTAAGCAATAGCCCATATGAGCATCAACACACACAAGAGCAACTGCAGCGATTTCCCAGCTAACTGTCACAAGATGAGTGCATCCTAAACAGATTTAGACAATACTCACTTCCTCATTCTTTCTGCACCATCAGGGTTACAATACTTCAACGGCTATGTGGCAGTTACAATTTAAGAATCTTATTATACAGTGCATCCAGAAAGTATTCACAGCGCATCACTTTTATCCACATTTTGTTATGTTACAGCCTTATTCCAAAATGGATTAAATTCATTTTTTTCCACAGAATTCTACACACAACACCCCATAATGACAACATGAAAAAAGTTTACTTGATGTTTTTACAAATTTAATAAAAATAAAAAACTGAGAAATCCCATGTACATAAGTATTCACAGCCTTTGCTCAATACTTTGTCGATGCACCTTTGGCAGCAATTTCCAGTCTCAAGTCTTGTTGAATATGATGCCACAAGCTTGGCACACCTATCCTTGGCCAGTTTCGCCCATTCCTCTTTGCAGCACCTCTCAAGCTCATCAGGTTGGATGGGAAGCGTCGGTGCACAGCCATTTTAAGATCTCTCCAGAGATGTTCAATTGGATTCAAGTCTGGGCTCTGGCTGGGCCACTCAAGGACATTCACAGAGTTGTCCTGAAGCCACTCCTTTGATATCTTGGCTGTGTGCTTAGGGTCGTTGTCCTGCTGAAAGATGAACCGTCGCCCCAGTCTGAGGTCAAGAGCGCTCAGGAGCAGGTTTTCATCCAGGATGTCTCTGTACATTGCTGCAGTCATCTTTCCCTTTATCCTGACTAGTCTCCCAGTTCCTGCCGCTGAAAAACATCCCCACAGTTTGATGCTACCACCACTATGCTTCACTGTAGGGATGGTGCCAGGTTTCCTCCAAACGTGACGCCTGGCATTCACACCAAAGAGTTCAATCTTTGTCTCATCAGACCAGAGAATTTTCTTTCTCATGGTCTGAGAGTCCTTCAGGTGCCTCTTGGCAAACTCCAGGCGGGTTGCCATGTGCCTTTTACTAAGGAGTGGCTTCCGTCTGGCCACTCTACCATACAGGCCTGATTGGTGGATTGCTGTAGAGATGGTTGTCCTTCTGGAAGGTTCTCCTCTCTCCCCAGAGGACCTCTGGAGCTCTGACAGAGTGACCATCGGGTTCTTGGTCACCTCCCTGACTAAGGCCCTTCTCAATCCAATCACTCAGTTTAGATGGCTGGCCAGCTCTAGGAAGAGTCCTGGTGGTTTCAAACTTCTTCCACTTACGGATGATGGAGGCCACTGTGCTCATTGGGACCTTCAAAGCAGCAGAAATGTTTCTGTAACCTTCCCCAGATTTGTGCCTCCAGACAATCCTGTCTCGGAGGTCTACAGACAATTCCTTTGACTTCATGCTTGGTTTGTGCTCTGACATGAATTGTCAACTGTGGGACCTTCTATAGACAGGTGTGTGCCTTTCCAAATCAGGTCCAGTCAACTGAATTTACCACAGGTGGACTCCAATGAAGCTGCAGAAACATCTCAAGGATGATCAGGGGAAACAGGATGCACCTGAGCTCAATTTTGAGCTTCATGGCAAAGGCTGTGAATACTTATGGACATGGGATTTCTCAGTTTTTTTATTTTTAATAAATTTGCAAAAACCTCAAGTAAACTTTTGTCATGTTGTCATTATGGGGTGTTGTGTGTAGAATTCTGAGGAAAAAAATTAATTTAATCCATTTTGGAATAAGGCTGTGACATAACAAAATGTGGAAAAAGTGATGCGCTGTGAATACTTCCCGGATGCACTGTAGCTTACATTTCGCACATAATGATCATCACACATAATAATTGGTTATACAATATCAAAAGCTACCTTAAAAGTTAGTTTAGTACATTTGTCATACAGGAAAACACTCTTACAGCTTAGTGTCTGTATTAGATTACATTTGTTCAGTTAGCTTAATACCTCCTGATTTATTAATACATAAGTGACATGTTTCTTATAGTTCTATTAGCACCATACTTTATTATTTGGAAAGACTAAAGCACCATAAGTCTAAATATGTCTTCCTCATGATCATCATATATACTCGCGTATAAATCGGATCTTGAAACCCGAAAAATCGATCATCAAATCAGACCCTGACTTATACGCCCGTTCAAAAATATGACACTTCACTTTTTATTTTTTTTTACTTCTTGCTTCCTCCAAACCTTGCACCAGTTTCTCAGACACATCGAATTTTGTTGCAGCAACGCAGTTACCAATTTGTTTTGCCGACTTCAATGACTTTTAATTTCAAACCAGCTTCATATTTTCTTCTGATCGAACGCTCCATTGTAGATAAAGGATGCTCTTACGATAAAGGTGTATGAGGGTGTGAGATACAAAAAACACACAACAGTGCAAACGTCGCTTCGGAATATTTCGGGTATTACACGGCATAATACATAGAAATTTAAAGGCTGCGTGCTCTGTGGTTACTCTCTCATATGGCAGTTAGCATATCGTAATCTCTTTGACCAGTACCGTGAGGTTTCCGCATTTGACTTATTTGATCGATATTATAAATTATATGGTAAAATCAAGCCCCGACTTATCCGTGGGAAAACTTACACGCGAGTATATACAGTAAGTAATGAGTGCTGCGGTAGTGGAGACAGACAGACCACCGCAGATACTGGGGTCCGCACGTTTGAGAAGTGGCTCTGTCTGCTACAACATCTGTCTGTCTTTTTGACTACTGCATCGCTATATGACAAAACAACAGCAAATTGAGCTTAGACAAGCATTGTCCATCCATCCATTATCCAACCCGCTATATTCTAACTACAGGGTCACGGGGGTCTGCTGTTGCCAATCCCAGCCAACACAGGGCGCAAGGCAGGAAACAAACCCCGGGCAGGGTGCGCACACACACACACACCAAGCACACACTAGGACAATTTAGGACCGCCAATGCACCTAACCTGCATGTCTTTGGACTGTGGGAGGAAACCCACGCAGACACGGGGAGAACATGCAAACTCCACACAGGGAGGACCCGGGAAGCGAACCCAGGTCTCCTAACTGTGAGGCAGCAGTGCTACCCACTGCACCACTGTGCCTCCCAATAACTATTTTGTTAAAACACTGCGGCTATTCTGTCACGATATGTTTGCATTTCCAATTCGACAGTCCTGTTAAATTTCTTCAGTTATTCATTTAGTCAAGCAGTCGGAAGGTGGATGTTGTGCAGCCTCATCTGTGCGTCTGCTAGTGTCGTCAGGCAGATTTGCTGAATACTGAAATCTGCATCCCCTGTGGCTCTCCGTTATCCACTCTTAACAGCAGAGTGAGTGTTTTGTCTTGGCACAGTTCTCCATTACTCTACATTCCCCTTTTGTATTCTTTAATGTGTAGCCTTTGTCAGAATGCCTCACATCCCATAGGCTTACCACTGTTTATAAGGTGCTAGCCGTCCCCCGTGGCTCAGTCCTCGTAGTAGTGAAACAGGACAAACTTTAAAAAGTAATAAACAAACAGGTACCGCTAGCTAAGTGGAGGCAAATTACACTCCAACAAGTCACGAGAGGTAGACTGACTCAAACGGAGGCTTGCGCGTGAGTAAGGAGGGCCCTGCCTTACCCTGAAGAACTCCTGAGCCACAGTTTCGGGACACTGGAAGTTCTCCCAGATTTGACATAAATGGGGCTTCAAGCCAGGGAGTCAGAGTCTGGAGGGAGGAGACAAAGCTCATTTCTGTCTTCCGACCGTAGTGCTCCAGAGGTTCAGTTTTCTCCTATGGCCTATCGTAGTTTTTTTCCCTGGGTCAACCAATCAATTTCAGGAATCAAGAACTCCGTCTACTTCCCAAATCAATGGAAACCGTTATGGACTGTTTGATTTGCTTTTGTATCTCTTCATTAATCTTAATGAAACGTCAAACTGTTTCTACTCCATGGGTTGCCATGTACAGGTACATTTGCCGAGGTAAAATGTAGATATATTGTATAGATATTTCTTTTAAACTAGCCGTTCCCCGTGGCTCCGCCCATGTAGTAGTGAAACAGGACAAACTTTAAAGATCGATAAACAAATAGGTATTGCTAGCTAAGCCAACACAAGGTATGTTCCAACACGTGACCAGAGGTAGACCAATTCGAACGGAGGCTGGCGCATGAGTGAGGAGGCCGGCCGGCTCCCCACTCCTGACATCACGCTTCCCCCTCCCCTCAGATTAGCGCAAATATATTGATCCTGCAAGTGAACTATGATTCCTAGCATGAGGAGAGAAGTCGCAAAATCAACCGGAATGTTCAAGCAAATTATAGAAAAAACCCCATCTAAATCCATTCTGCAGTTCTCTCATTCTCTAGCTTTGCGGAGGTAAGGTACACACCCCGAGGCTGGTGCGTGAGTGAGGAGGGCCCCCCCCCCCCCCCTTGGCCCACAGCCTCTCTCTCGGATTTGCGCAAATAATTCTGTACCACAAGAGAACTATAATACATAGCGCAATGAGAGAAGTCGCAAAATCAAACAGAATTTTCAAGCAAATTCTAGCAAAAAATCCGATCTAATTCCGTGAAGTAGTTCTCTCGTGAAAAAAACCCGATTTAAATCCGTTAGGTAATTCTCTCATTTGCTAGCTAAGCAGAGGTAAGAAACACGCCCCAAGGCTGGTGCGTGAGTGAGGAGGGCTCGGCCCACTGCGTCTCCCTCAGATTAGCGCAAATAAATCAGAACCGCAAGTGAACTATGATACATAGCGCAATGAGAGAAGTCGCAAAATCAACCGGAATTTTCAAGCAAATTCTAGAAAGAAATCTGATCTAAATCTGTGAAGTAGTTCCCATTGGGATTAATAAAGTATCTATCTATCTATCTATCTATCTATCTATCTATCTATCTATCTATCTATCTATCTATCTATCTATCTATCTATCTATCTATCTATCTATCTATCTATCTATCTATCTATCTATCTATCTATCTATCTATCTATCTATCTATCGTGAAAAGACAGACAGACATTGGATTTTTTATATACAGAGATAGTTACATGTCAACTTCCTAATCAGCTTCAGTAAACGTTCTGAGTGTCAACTGGATGATAACAAACATACAAGACTGCAAGATTGTTACAGTCTGCTTTAAATATAAAGATTGTACTTTATAACTTCTCCCCACCTTCCCTTCTACATCCATAACCTCAGGCAATGACATAGAGTAAAAGACAAGCATGGAGTTAAGTTACAAATTCAAATAATGTATTATTGATAATATTCGTAAAATAATAACAATAAGCAAAGTACATTTGAATATTGGCAACCATACAACCTGATGAATGTTGATGTTTAGTTTCAGGCGGCACACAGACTTGTTAGTTACTTAAGATGTCTCTTGTTAAGTCTCCATTTCTAGTCTGCTTTCTTCAGAAGAAGCTGCATGCCTGTCTCAATATGGCTGCCGAGTTATGGGGTCTTCTTTTCAGTCCATGGTGTGAAAGACAGAGAGAGAGAGGAAGGGAGGGGTAAAGCAACTGAATGTATACATTCTCTGTTCAAATCTCACAGCCAATAGGGCGTTGTGGTGCACAATGGCTTCTGATTCAAAACCAAACAGCCAACCGTAGGCCAATAGAATTCTAGTGCATCTCAATGGGCTTCACACCTGCCCCTCAATGCCATCTGTTAAGGTGAAGCTTGCCAGCCAGGCAGTTTGGCCTCCATGTGGTGATTGGTTGAGAGAGTCCTGCAGAGAAAATTCACTTCCCGACTCACTCCTGAAGACTCCTGGATTAGACACGAAAGCATATCAATGACATAAAACATTAATTTTACATGTGCTTTGTCTGACTTACAAATAAAGACATGCAGAATATTTATCAACTTATATACAAAATTACACACCACTTACACTGCACATTTTCATGACTGTGGCTGCCATTTCTTTCAAGTTCACTTTGACTACTACGCTGTCGTTGTAACTGAACCACAAAAGAGCCCACAGAGCAACTGCGACAACACGTCGTTCATGTTTACCACTCATCCATTGATGCCCTCGAATGCCAGCGTATAATCTGATGTTAAAGAGAGGGTTTTCCCTTGTGTCAGGTCAAGTCAGGTCAGGTCGGGGGGGCATACACTATTAAAGTGTGTTGCCTCACCCACCACATGACAAAACAGAATACCAGTTGTCAACCCCACAGGCAGACACGCGGTCCAGAAATGACTATCTATCTGCCCTTATCCAGGTGATATGTGGGCACCCCCCCTTTGCCTGGTCCAGCCGCTTGTGTCCTCAACATTGAGTATCAGGTTTAGTTTATTTTGAAAACATGCAGCATGTCCTGTGCACATGGAACACACATTTATATTTCCAGTAGGGGTTTTTAGACTGAAAAATTAATTCACACTTTTGTTTTTAGTCGACTAAATTAATGCAACGCACTCCTCTCAGGACCACCCAAAAAGTCATCAATCAATTACAAATGAAGAATGCAGCTGCCAGAATCTAATATAATAACTACATTAACACATCTAGGATAGGATTAACACATTAATGTGTTATTCACTTCCAGAACAAATCATTCTTTATGCAGCTTTCAGTCAATGTAAAATGCTGCTGAATGAATCATTACAAGAACTAGAAGGAACAAACACATAACCCCTGCTCTCATAGCTTTACACTGGCTACCAGTTACGTTTAGGGCTTCTTTACATTTAGAGTATAAAGTCTGTGACAAAGGCACATTTTCCTGTATTTGCCCCTCTGCTCCACAGATTAAAATTAACAGATCAAACAATTCACACATTGTAATTGAAATGCACATTGTAGACTTTCATTTAAGGGGATTTACAGGCAGAATCTTAACTAGGAAAAGAAAATCCGAGGACATCACGTGAGTTCTGATGTCACTACACTGGTTACCGGTGCCATTTAGAATTGACTTTAAAATCCTGCTGATGGTTTACAAAGCCTTCAATGATCTCACTCCATCCTATATCTCGGAATGCCTGTCAACTTACACTCCAAATGGTAACCTTAGATCTTCAAATGAGTGTCTGCTTATAATTCTAAGATAGATAGATAGATAGATAGATAGATAGATAGATAGATAGATAGATAGATAGATAGATAGATAGATAGATAGATAGATAGATAGATAGATAGATAGATAGATAGATAGATAGATAGATAGATAGATACTTTATTAATCCCAAGAGGAAATTCACAAGAGCTAAACTTAAAAGAAGTGGTGAGGCGTCCTTCTTCTCTTATGCACCTAAAATCTGGAATAGCTGACCGATAGAAATTCACCAGGCTGATACAGTGGAGCACTTTTGAAAAAACTGATAAAGACTCATTATTTGAGAATGGCTTTGTCATAGCTACATTTTAGTTCAGAGAGGCGTTTGGGGGTGGCAAGTGGGGCAACCGTCCCAGGCCTCGCTTTTGAGGTCCGCGTCAAGTTATATTCTCCACTTTATATATATATATATATATATATATATATATATATATATATATATATATATATATATATATATATATATATATATTTGTGAGGCATCTAAGAGGAACCCTTATCATGTATCCAGACTCAGAGTATACTTACAGTTTGGGTAATTTCTTAGAAGAGGCCCTGCTCATTTCTACATGACCCACCGCATCGCATTTCGCACTCTCGTGGTATTGTCATGAATTACGAATTGCACTTTTTTAATAGATTATATCATTATGGCTCAGATGAAAGGCCAGTTTTTAATCAGATAATCACCATACTTGTGGTTTATAGAGGGGGTATGGTAGTGCAGCCGGAGTGGTTCCCGGTTGCTTTGTGATGCGAGCGTTTCCTCGCTTATGTGCACAGGTGAGGAATCGTCCACATCCGAAATTGATGCCGGGAACTGATAATTGCCACACCTGAACCACGTACCCATTACATATAGCAGGAGCACGAGTGAGAAAGGAGAGATAGGAAAAGAAATAGTGAACAGAGGTGAAGGGAGAAGACGGCAAGAAGAAGAAAGCCAGTGCATTTGTGAACGAAGGCACGCTTGCTGTGGAGAGCAGAAGGCAGCTGGGCAGTGAGCCCTAGTGGGGTGTTTGGCCAGCACCAGAGGTTCAGTCGGTACTGGTTGCTCCTGCTGAGCATTTAGTGAGAAACAGGAGTAACTGGAGGGAGGATGGCTCGCCACATATGGCTGCAGGAGTCTGGGATTTGGGAAGTGAAAGATCCAGCGTGAGCGTCCTGGTCACTGGGCAGCCCAAGTCAAGGTCTGGTGGAGCCCACTTGAGCCAGGGATCAGAAAGGCAAACAGACTGGCAGAAGGCAGAGAAGGTCAGCTGCAGGTAGGTTGACTACCCTGGAGCATAGCCTGGATGGGAGAAGCGGGGAGTTGCCAGTAGAAAGAAGGCACCAGGCTTTGTATTTAAAGGGACCTCTTCCTGCCATTGTTTTAACCCAATTTTAAAATGGATTTATTTATTGGAATTTGACCTCCGCATTTTTCACTTGGTTTTTAATGGATTATTTATTTATTGAACTTTATGCACTGCACTTGTTTTTGAACACTTTGTTTTTAGTTTTGTTTTAAATAAAAGAACTTTGCACCTTTTTGCACCATCCCCTTGCTTCGTTGTTGATGTCTTCATTGTCCAGCTCATCCGGTTACATTACCGATGGTGTCGGGTTCGACAGCTCCCAAACTGGAGACGGGAGCCTGGAGCTGAACCCGCATCATCACAGTAGAATGCCCAATGAGGGCTAGTTGGGTGGTCTTGTGGCCTCAGAACCCCTGGAGATTTTTTTTTCTTTTTTGTTACTTAGTATTACCTAATCTTATATTTATATTTTTTCTTCTTTCTTTCTTCATCTCGTAAAGCACTTTGAGCTACATCATTAGTATGAAAATGTGCTCTAGAAAAAAATGTTGTTATTGTTGTTGTTGGCTCCTTTCAAAGGGTGCCCGGAACTGCTTCAGGTGTCTAGTGACCTTCTTCTGGCAGCACTTCAATGTTTGGCGGAGGTGCTGCAGCAAATGGCTCAACCATTACTGCAACGCCCCCTGGCGGCACCCACGAAATCCAACAGGGCTGTGCCAAACTTCAACGTTTTCAACCATTCATCGTAATCAAATGCTCGATTTCTGTCAAACCAAGTTACCTAGTGCACCTCTGATTCTAGCAAATTCAAAATCCCCACCCCCTACTTTGAGCCCCGCCTTCAAGAGGCGTTGGATTGGTTTAGAAATGTGACACTCAAGTGAGTCGTCGAATTGTCTCCACCCATTTTTAAGTACACCAGCGCACTCCTGGTGTCCAAAAGCAGAACTGGTTCACAAATTTCCCAACACTGCAGGATGCGTTAGCCCCACCCGTCTTCTTGTGCGTTATGTGAAACAGAATAACTGACCTTCAACCCATTTACGACATTAACATTTTATTTGCTTAGAGCTATACGTATAACACAAGTGACAAAAATCTAGTTAAGTCAGTAACTGTAATTATGTTTAAAGGAGTTTAAAGTGAATCAGAATCAGAATATCTTTATTGTCATTGTAACAAATACAACAAAATTAGGTGCAGTCCCTGCAGTGTCAAAATATAAATACAAATAATTACAAAAGGATAGGAAAGGATAAGATAAGAAATGAGGTAGAACACAAACATTCAACATAAGACCTTAATTGCACATGAACACTATTACACAAGATGTCATCTATTGCACTGCTGCATTGGAGGTGATTAGGTGGCATTCAGTGCCCTGATACCAACAGGGTAGTAACTGCTATTCAGTCTTTGTTTTGATGCTCCTCTGTCTTTTGCCTGATGTCATGAGCGGGGTGTGAGGAGTCTTTTAAGATATTTTCTGCTTTCCTGAGGCAGTGAGAGCTGTGCAGTTCATCCAGAGAGGGTAAAGAACAGCTGATGATCTGCTGGGCCGTCTTCACGATCCGCTGAAGTGTTCTCCTCTGCGCTGTTGTACAGCCAGAAAACCCCACGCAGAGGCAGTTAGCCCAGGATACTCTCGATAGAGCAGTGATAGCAGGACACCAGCAGTTTTTGGGGGATGTTATTTTTCCCCGAGGACTCTCTGCTGAGCCTTCTTCACCAGCTCAGCTGTGTTCACACCCCAGGACAGGTCTTCCATGATGTGGACTCCCAGGAAGTGGAAGTCTGACACCCTCTCCACACGGTCCCCTCTGATGTAGAGTGGTTTGATGTCCGTTTTCTTTTTTCCTGAAGTCCACAATGAGCTCCTTGGTCTTAATTGTGTTCTGGAGCAGACTGTCAGTGCACCACGCTGTCAGCCGCTCCACTTCGTCCCTGTAGGCAGACTAATCCTCCCCAGAGATGAGCCCCACCACAGTGGTGTCATCTGCAAATTTGACAATGGTGTTGCTGTGGTGGGAGCAGTCATGTGTGTACAGCATGTAGAGCAGGGGGCTCAGCACACATCTCTAAGGAGAGCCGGTGCTGATGCTGATGGCCGAGGAGATGTGAGGGCCCACCCTAACCCTTTGTGTGCTGTCTGTCAGGAAGTCTTTAATCCATAGACAGGTGGAATACGGGAGTCCCAGGGTTAGCAGCTTGCCCACCAATCTGTGAGGGATGATGTTGTTAAAAGCAAAGCTAAAATCAACAAAGAGGAGACGTGCATAGCTCCCCTGGTGCTCCAGATGGGACAGGGTAGCATGGAGAGCAGCAGCAACAGCGTCCTCAGTAGACATGTTAGGCCTGTAAGCAAACTGGTGTGCATCAGAGGTGGAAGGACATGATATGACTCCGGACCAGTCTCTCAAAACATTTCATCAACAGCAGGGTAAGCACTACAGGCTGATCATTGCACAACAGTTTTTTTGAAAAGTTTTGCTTCCTGAAAAGTTTTTGCTGATTGTGACAGGTACCTACTGGGTATGCACAAATATAGTTTTGGTTTTACTTCATCACGTAGGAACTCTGAGAAATAGACATTTATATGTTTACTGACGATAACGTATTTAGTCACGTTTATGTGATTTAGTCACGTTTAGAATTCAAAGTGTTTTGCTCCTGATTTTCTTTTGTATTCAATGTCTGGTGCATCACATTGCAGTGTCCAACAGTAGTCAGCAAGCATTGACAGATTCCAGTTGTCCTGGTATCGTCTCTCCATTGTAGCAATGTCCTGGTGAAATCTTTCACTGTGTTCGTTACTGACAGCACTGAGATTTGCGGGGAAGAAGTCCAAGTGTGACTGGAAGAAATTAATCTTGAGTGACAAGTTGCACTTCATTGTCTTATATGCTTTGAGAAGTTTATCTACCAGCTGAATGGAGTTTGGGGCTCTGTAATTGCTCAAAAAATTTTCAACAACGTCTTTGAAGGCTTTCCAGGCAACTTAACAGATCTTCAAACCGCTTGTCGCTCATAACATGTCTGATCTGGGGGCCAACAAAAATGCCCTCTTTGATCTTGGTGTCAGTTATTCTTGGGAACATCTGTCTTAAATAACGAAAACCTTCGCCTTTCTTGTTCACTGCTTTCACGAAATTCTTCATGAGTCCCAGTGTTATGTGAAGAGGAGGCAAAAATATCTTTGCCGGGTCAACAAGCGATTCATGTGCCACATTTTTTGTTCTGGAACTAACTTTGTACGGAGTGGCCAGTTCTGTCGAGAATAGTGTGACTCTTTGGCACGGCTATCCCATTCACAGATGAAACAACAGTACTTTGTATAGCCGAGCTGCAGTCCTAGTAACAGAGCAACGACTTTAAGATCTCCACAGATATTCCAGTTGTACCTGCTTTACTGGGTGTGCTTCAGCCACAGTTCCATATTCTCATACGTTTCTTTCATGTGTGCTGCATAGCCAACAGGTACTGAACAATAAACGTTGCCATTGTGTAGCAGAACCGCTTTCAGGCTTAACATTGACGAATCAATGAAGAGACGCCACTCTTCCGGGTTGTGATCACAACCCAAGGCCGAGAACAATCATTCAATGCCACAACAGAAACAGAGACTGTCGACTTGTGCAAAAATGTGGTTATATCATGATGTCAGCCTCGAAACACAGAGATTTTGATACCTGGTGACAGCAAACACCGTTCCTGCAGTCTCGAACCCAGCAGCTCGGCTTTTGCTTTTGACAGACCCAAATCTCTGACCAAATCGTTCAGTTCGGACTGTGTTATCAGATGTGGATCACCTGATGAGCACGGTTCAAAATCCGGGTCAATGTCATTGTCAGTACCCTGCATTGCAGTTTCTTCATCTGGTTCGTCTAAGGTCCAATCCTTTGGTGGTTTCGGATTTGGAAGACTGTCGTCATGTGGCATTGCTGAAGACAGATTAGGATATTCAATTGACTTCTTGTTTTTGGCAGAGAAACCAGACACATTAGTCAAACAGAAGTAACAGTCGGTCACATGGTCTTTCTGTTCTCGCCATATCATCGGAACAGCAAACAGCATCGTCTTTCGAGTGCCTCTGAGCCAGGCTCTCAGACTGACAGCACATGTCGCACAGCAAATGTGAGGTGGCCATTCCTTGTCTTGATCACCAGCCGAAGTACAGATGATAAGCTTTCTTCAAAAGAGCAGTCATCCAATGTCTTTGAGGCGCAAGTGTATATTCACCATACACAGATATAGCAGAATGTATTGCGGCTGTTATGACATTGACGAGACACCAAAACGTCTATAGCATCAAGCTTACTTACTGTTCTATTGCTACAGATACTCTACTTTACTATACTGATACTCTACATACACACTGACTATCTCTATTAACCAAATGAGCAGGATCAGAGTATGCCAGCCACCTTTATAGCGTGCTGAGACAGCGTCAAGCTCCTTCAGACCTGCGCAGGATGTCAACTCCCACAAAACATCTTCCAACCTGCCCTGATTCCATGGCTGGACATGCACAGGCTGCACAAACCGATGTTGATAAGTCACTTATGGGATACAAATACAAGAAAAAATCATGACAAAACTGAAACGGTACATGATGGGTAAATTATGATGTGATATTCGTGATCAGCACCCAAAAATCTAAAAGAAACACCCAACAGCGTTCAAGAAGCAAAATCTTTGTTGTGCAGTGTAGTCATTCAGGCAGGTTATGGGTGATTTTTTGGGTAAAGGGAGTAAGATGGAGGATTTCAGACAGGGAGGAACTGAGGCCTGGGACAGTGACAGGTTAAAGATCTTTGTAAAGACCTCAGCCAGCTGCTCTGCACAGCTCCTCAACACACGTCCAGGGACACCATCGGGACCTGCTGTCTTCATAGGATTGTCAGCCTGGAGCGAGCGTCTCACTTCGTTTTCCTCCACCTTAAGTGTGGGGCGAAGTTGTTGGTGAGCTGCTGCTGCGTGTGTAACAGCTGCCTCTAGTAGTTCCACCTCAAAGCGAGCAAAGAAGTGGTTCACCACCATGAATGCTCCTGTAGTTGGTGAAGTGCTGGACTCCCTGCCAAACCTGCCTGCTTTTGCATTACCTTTACTAGGAAATGTTATTAGGTTACCGGGACCCTGCAAACCCCCAACTGCCATAGTGGGTGGTCAGTGATTTAATTAATTACAGCAGATCTGAAATAAAATGAAATACAAACAAAAGCAATCAATGCCCTGTGTATGTCAGAAAAAGAAAGAGGCACTGAAAGAACAGCAGCGCATATGGAGGGATTTGTACAACACAGTCAAGTTTCAGATTCAGCAGAGGCGGCTTTCATATCTGACTGCAGGCCTGTGGGGTCCACTTTAAAGTATGTATAGCTTATCGATCGCAGACATAAAGTGGATTGCATTTGCTCAGCTACACCGAGACTGTTTTTCCAGCACCGATCTATTTATTAATACATGGCAGTGTTTTCATTTTTCTTTCCTTTTTATCGACTGAGCACCTCGCCCCAAGATTTATCTTTCACCATTAGGCCAGCTGTAGTGTTTTGATTTAGATCATCACTCCTCACCCCCCGACCCCCCGTCGCTGGCTGATGAACACAAGCCGTTTCTTTTAAAATTCAATACTCTTGAAGATGTAAAAGCTGAAGGAAAAAAAATGAAGGCTTTGCACAAAGAGTAAAACCTGCAGTGGGCAGCCTGATCAGTCAAGGCACTGGTGAGCAAGAAAAAGCAAAGTAAATGACAATAAAAGCAAAGGGGGAAAAATAATCTGAGAAGGGATGGGAATGAAACAAAGAGAAGCACAGCGGAGCCTTCAGTACAGAGACACCCTCTGAACGGGCTCACCAAAGATAAAAGGAGATTAGGGTGAACGTCTTCAGAGAGTGCAAAAGTACGCAAGTCGGCACTGGGGACCACTTTAATGACTGAGTTAGTGCAACGTGCGCACACGGATATCAACGGCCCACCCAGCCATCCACTTCAAAACCTACTGATGTACTTCAGGAAGTTAAACAGGAAACTGACCCTGGACATCCACACTGGACTAACGTGGAGCTGACAGTTAAACTAACGAGCATGCTAGTCTAATATGATAACAAATAAAACAACAATAATAATAATAATAATAATAATAGTAGTAGTAATAATAATAATCATCATCATAACAATAATGTTAATCCAGCCAGGTCTGCCAGGACCTGACAGGTCTGGCCATCTAATCCTGAAACTGGTAAAGCAGGCCCATCATCATCATCATCATTATTATTATTATTATTATTGTTGTTGTTGTTTTAATAATAATAATAACAACAACAACAATCATGGCCAATAATGAAGTCTTTTGCTCGCACCCACACTGGGCTAATGTAGAGCTACAGTTTAGACAGATCAGCAGTGCAGGTCAAATACTGTATAATAATAATGATAATAATCTGTACATTGCTTCCAGGATATGCTCTTGCCCATCTAATCCTGACACTAGACACAGCTCAATATTATTTTTCTTATTATTAACCACCATGGCACCATGGTCAGAGTGCCAGTCTTGTGCTAACACCCTCACCGGACTAATGTGGAGCTGCCAATTAAAACTAATGTGCATTGCTAGTCTAATACTGTATAATAATGATAATAATCCAACCAGGTATGCCAGGCTATGCTTTTGCTCATCTAATCCTGAAACTGATAAAGCTGCCTCCATATTATTATTATTATTATTATTATTATAGTTTTCCAGTTTATAGGTTTTCCTCCAATATATTTACAGACACTATCATTAATGTTAACTGAACACTCTAAATTATCCATTGCGTTTATAAAGCTGACATAATCCCTTACCATGTCTTTCTTTTCTATTTATTACTACTTGTATTTTATAACGTCTTTCATATCTATCTATCTATCTATCTATCTATCTATCTATCTATCATATAGTGCCTTTCATATCTATCTATCTGTCTTATTATATAGTGCCTTTCATTTATCTATCTATATATTTTTTTATACTGTATATACTATACTATACTAGTATATCTATCTTCTGTTGCTGTTGTAGAATTAATTTCCTCATGCTGGTCTAACAGAGAATGCAAGTTAGTTGTTTGATTATTATTATTATTATCATTATTATTTTTATTTTTTTTCAGGGCACTTGTAATTTAGTCGTTGCAGGGTTTAAACCTCTGCTTGTCATTATTGTCTTCATTATCATGCATAATATATTTTACTGACTTAATGGAGCCAAATGATTAATTTAGTTCCTCTTGCTCCCGTCAGCCTGATAATTAATTTATGGCTACATATTACTAGTGGATGTCAGCTGCTCTCGCCGGAGGACGCACAGGGTGTTTCCTAACGGTAGCTTGCTCGTCTCCGGGCCTTCGGGACTGCGCTTTCTCACGCCTCCATTTCTCATCCTCCTCAAGTTATCGGCGTATTTGACGTATTTGTTAGTTTGTAGAGAGTTTATCCACTGCAGAAATCATCATATGAAGTGATTCAATGATGTTCGCTTGCTTATTTGGGAATGGATGTCGTGTTCGGTGTGGACAGCAAGGAATACAGCGCTCTAAGGTTATTCTTGGCCGCCCTCCATTGCTGCACGTAATCCTTCTGAGCGCCTTCCAAGCGGCTCCAGTAGTGATAGACAATTGGTAAATAATGTGATCTTTTTGAACGAGTCTTTTTAGTTAGACATATGAATCGATTCACCAGAGCTCCAGCGGAATGCTGGAGCACATGCGTGATATCGGCAGCGTCTTTAATTTCCTAGGCAGATGTTTAAAGCGCATGTGCAAGAGCTGCCTGTCTGATTCACGAGTCTCATTTGTTTCATTTATGATTCTTATTGGATGTCAGGCAGATAGATAGATAGATAGATAGATAGATAGATAGATAGATAGATAGATAGATAGATAGATAGATAGATAGATAGATAGATAGATCTGTGCCTGCGTGTCCTTGCCAGTTCTCAAAGTTATGACGTAAAGGGGTGCGTTATGTTCAAAATGTATGGTAAAGTAAAACGGGAACCCAAAGTCACTGGGACATTTCACTCTGGCACGGTTTCATCTTGTCATAAATTAAAGACATACAGTGAAAATGATCGATTGCTTTTCACTATAGCACGCAATCTTCGTGTAAGTTAAAATTTGTATTGCATTTTAATTCATGTCTAAAGACCTCCTGTCATCACTAAAAGCAAAGTAGACGTATTGCATTTCGCTTAGCTGCAGCTCCGTGTGTATTGCATTTCGATTCGAGATCACGGTTTGACGGTGGCAAAATGAAAAGTAATAACCAATCAACGCCCAAAAAAGGGGGGCAAGAGGCGTCAGCGTTTGAGGAATGGTGCGTTCCAGAGCGGCGAGCATAAATTGAGTCAATATGGGCTGTTGAGTGGTTAACTGAAAAGGTGAGAGTATGTTTTAGGTGTCGCTGAAGGCGATTGCTCTTACGTTGAGTTATCTAAAGTTTTTTTTTTCCTTTTATGGAGGTTAAATTAAGCAGTGTGGTTAAAATTTTCAGGTGTGGGTTGTTCGCGATTTTAACTAAACACTGAAAATAACATTTGTTAGCATTACTGACCTTGGTTTCTTCATACCTTTTTTATTCATACCGCCTATGAAAAACATTTTGGTTTTGACACGCAAGAGATTGAAATAATTGTTTAATTCGCCAGTTTCCGCAGTTCCTCTGCCTCATCAACTCCCCATTCACTTTAATCCAAGTGCAACACACTCGTGATTGGAACGCCTCCTTCGCCAACTGTTGAAGCCCCTTGCCCCACCTTTTAACGCTAATTGGTCATTTGATTGAATTGCATTTCATTTTCCACACCCCACGGAGCTGCTGCTAAAGGAAATACGATACATTTCCTTTGTAGATAGTTAAGTACGGAAGTGTATTAGGGTCACGGGAAGAAAAAAATACGGACACAGTGAATAAAAAAAAGTGTACGTCGAGAATAAAGTCAACATGCCGAGTTTATTCTCGACATTTCCACTTTAGGGAGGCACGACAAAAAGTGAGAATAAAGTGGAAATGTTGACTTTAATCTCAACATAAATGGCGAGAATTAAGAGGAAATGTTAACTTTAATCGCGACATAAACAGCAAGAATTAAGTGGAAATGCGGAATTTAATCTCAACAAACAGCATGAATAAAGTGGAAGTGTCGACTTTAATTTTGACTGAAACGGCGAGAATAAGGTGGAAATGTCGACTTTAATCTCGACATAAACGGCAAGAATAAAGTGGAAATGTCGACTTTAATTTTGACTGAAACGGCGAGAATAAGGTGGAAATGTCGACTTTAATCTCGACATAAACGGCAAGAATAAAGTGGAAATGTCGACTTTAATCTCGACAAACGGCAAAAATAAAGTGGAAATGTCGACTTTAATCTCGAAATAAAGGGCGAGAATAAAGTGCAAATGTCGACTTTAATCTTGACATAAATGGCAAGAATAAAGTGGAAATGTCGACTTTAATCTCGACATAAACGGCAAGAATAAAGTGGAAATGGTCGACTTTAATCTCGACAAACGGCAAAAATAAAGTGGAAATGTCGACTTTAATCTCGAAATAAAGGGCGAGAATAAAGTGCAAATGTCGACTTTAATCTTGACATAAATGGCGAGAATAAGGTGGAAATGTCGACTTCAATCTAGACAGAAAAGGCGAGAATAAACTTTAATCTTGAAATAAAGGAGCTAGAATAAAGTGGAAATATCAACTTTAATTTTGACGGAAACGGTTAGAATAAGGTGGAAATATTGACTTTCACCTCGACATAAACAGCAAGATTATAGTTGAAATATTGAGAATAAAGTCGGCATGTCTACTTTTTTCTCAACATACACTTTTTTCTTCTTCGCGGAGTCTGTAATTTTGTCTTCTTCATGGCCCTAAAATGCTTCTGTAGTACATTAAGACATGTAATCTATGGACATAAATTAAAATGGAATGTGCTTTTATATTGTATTTTAAACGGGCAGGAAAACTGTGTGTCGTAGTGAAAAAACAATACTCAGACTTGACATTAGTTCGTCTTGTCTTGGATGACTTGTGCATTAATGGAATGGCACTGCTCACAGTTAACAAAAGCAGCTTCATTCTCTCTAAGTGCCCTTGTTGCAATACAAGTTCAGTTTATTGCTCTGATTGCATTACAAAAATAGGAGACTGCTTCAAATTGACTTTTTATGTTGGTAAAAACATCTTACGTTTTATATATGTGTGCACTCAGACCATAAGAAGACTGGATGCAGCATCCTGTTGGTCAGTTAATGGCTTAATGGCTCCATCTTCTCTGGACTCTCTCTAGTGCTGTTATGTCTTTATGGAGACCCAAACTGCACTCAGGACTCCAGATGAGGCCTCACCAGTGTGTTATAAAGGTTGAGCAGAACCTCCTGTGATTTGTACTCCACACATTAAGGCGCTATATAACCTGACAGTCTGTCAGCCTTCTTAATGGCTTCTGAATGCTGGCTGGAAGTCGATAGCTTAGAGTCCACTATGACTCCTAAATCCTTCTCATAAGGCGGACTCTCGATTTTCCGACCGCCCATTGTGTATTCAAACCTAACATTTTTACTTCCTATGTTTAATTCTTTACATTTACTGATATTAAATTTCATCTGCCACAAATCTGCCCCAGCCTGTGTGCTATCCAATTCCTTTTGTGATGATATAACTGATTCCAAATTATCTGCTAATCCACCTATCTTGGTATCATCTGCAAACTTAACCAGCTTGTTATTTGTATTCCTATCTAAATCATTTACATACATACACTGCTCAAAAAATGAAAGGACAAATTTAAAATGAGAGTATAGCATCAAGTCAATGAAACTTGTGGACTATCGGTCTGCTCAATTAAGTAGCAGAGGGGCTTGTTCATCAGTTTCAGCTGCTTTGGTGCACTAGAGGGGCAACAATGAGACGACCCCCAAAACAGGATTGAATGGTTTAACAGGTGGAGGGAGGCCATGGACATTTTTCCCTCCTCATTTGTTTTGTCACTCGTTTTGCATTTGTCTACAGTCAGTGTCACTACTGGTAGCATGAGGCCATACCTGGACCCTACAGAGCTGGCACAGGTAGTCCAACTTCTCCAGGATGGCACATCAATACATGGCATTGCCAGAAGGTTTGCTGTGTCTCCCAGCACAGTCTCAAGGGCATGGAGGAGATTCCAGGAGACAGATAAGCAGTGACTCTAGGAGAGCTGGACAGGGGACCTCGTAGAAGGTCCTTAGCCCATCAGCAGGACCCACCGGTATCTGCTCCTTTGGGTAGGGAGGAACAAGATGAGCACTGGCAGAGCCTACAAAATGATCTCCAGCAGGCAGGCCACTGGTGAGAATTTCTTTGACCAACCAATCAGAAACAGACTTCATGAGGGTGACCTGAGGGCCAGACGTCCTCTGGTGGGCACGGTGGAGCTCGATTGGCATACCAGAATTATCAGGTCCACAACTAGCAGGCGCCCTGTGCTTTTCACAGATGAGAGCAGCTTCACCCTGAGCACATGTGACAGACGTGAAAGGGTCTGCAGAAGATGTGGAAAACGTTATGCTGCCTGTGACATCATTCAGCATGACCAGTTTGGTGGGGAGTCAATGATGGTATATCTGGGGAAGCATATCAATGGAGGGACACACAGACCTTTACAGGCTAGACAACGGCACCTTGACTGCCATTAGGTATTAGGATGAAATGCTTGGACCCATTGTCAGACCCAGGTTCCTCCTGGTGCATGACAATACCTGGCCTCATGTGGCGAGAGGATGAAGGAATTGATCCCATTGACTGCCCAATGCTCACTCGCCTGACCTCAATCCAATAGAACATCTCTGGGTGGGACATTATGTTTTGGTCCATCCGACGCCTCAGCCTGTCCAGGAGCTTAGTGATGCCCTTGTCCGTATCTGGGAGGAGATCCCCCAGGACACCATCCGTCATCTCATTAGGACGTTATCAGGCATGGGGTATACAAACTACTGAGTATGATTTGGAGTTACTGCAATGACATTGCCTGCCTGCCTGCCGCATCATTTTTTCCCTTTGATTTTCGGGGTGTCTTTGAATTCAACCCTCTGTCGGTTGATCATTTTCATTTCTATCCTTTTGTTCCTCACACATCACCATGTCAGTCCATATCAGTAGAGATAACCAGCAGGATTTTTTTCTCCCATTGAGATCTGATGGTTTTTTTAAAGTGTGCCTTTCATTTTTTTGAGCAGTTTATTAAAAATAGCAGCGGCCCCTGCATTGACCCCTGATGGTCACCACTCTTCACCCTCTTAACTCTCACCCCTTTCTAACGAGGTTCCTCACACCATCACCCTCTGCTCCCTGTGTCTGAGCCAATTCTGCATCCATCTAAAAACGTTACCCTGAACTGCCACTTATTTTAGTTTGATGCCCAACCTCTCATGTGGCACCTGATCAAATGCCTTCTGAATGTCCAGATCAATAACATCATCTGCTCCACTCTGGTCATATCCTTTTGTTGCCTCTTCATAGAATTCCAGCATGTTAGTAAAACACGACCTCCCTCTTCTGAACACATGCTGACTACTGGCTCTGAGGCTAGGGATCTGCACTGGCAATCGGAAGGTTGTCGGTTCGAATCCTGTAAATGCCAATAGGGACTCTGGTCTGTTGGGCCCTTCAGCAAGGCCCTTAACCTGCAGTTGCTGAGCGCTTTGAGTAGTGAGAAAAAGATCTAAATAAATGCAAAGAATTATTACTGTTCAGTCAAACTCTCGTTCTTGCCATGTGTTGCTCAATCTTTCACTTAATAATTCCTTCCATTAATTTTCCTATGAAAATATAACTTGTTTCCATTTACACCTGTGTGGAATCATCAGGCACCATTTGGTTTAATAAAACATTTAACAGAAAAATGTGACAGACAGAGAGTTATCCATTTTTAGGCTTCACATCACTTGCATGATATCCTTATAATACAAAAAATAATAAAAAAAAAATATATATATACTAATCTGCGATGTTAGACACAAACATTGAAGACTGACAAGCCATGACATTAGAATATTAGAACATTAGAACACTCTAGACGAGAACAGGCCATTCAGCCCAACAAAGCTCGCCAGTCCTCTCCACGTATTTCTTCCAAACAAACATCAAGTCGAGTTTTGAAAGTCCCTAAAGTCTTACTGTCCACCACACTACTTGGTCTCTTATTCCAAGTGTCTATCGTTCTTTGTGTAAAGAAAAACTTCCTAATATTTGTGCGAAATTTACCCTTTACAAGTCTCCAACTGTGTCCCCATGTTCTTGATGAACTCATTTTAAAATAACCGTCTCGATCCACTGGACTAATTCCCTTCATAATTTTAAACACTTCAGTCAGGTCTCCTCTTCATCTTCCTTTGCTTAAACTGTAAAGGCTCAGCTCTTTTAATCTTTCCTCATAACTCATCCCCTGTAGCCCTTAATCAGCCTAGTCGCTCTTCTCTGGACCTTCTCTAGTGCTGCTATGTCCTTTTTGTAGCCTGGAAACCAAAACTGCACCCAGGACTCCAGATGAGGGCTCACCAGTGTGTTTTAAAGCTTGAGCAGAACCTCCTGTGACTTGTACTCCACACATCAAGGCGCTATATAACCTGACATTCTGTTAGCCTTCTTCATGGCTTCTTAACACTGTCGGGAAGTCGATAGCTTAGAGTCCACTATGACTCCTAAATCCTTCTCATAAGGTGGACTCTCGATTTTCCGACCACACATTGTGTATTCAAACCTAACATTTTCACTTCCTATGTGTAATATTTTACATTTACTGACATTAAATGTCATCTGCCACAAATCTGCCCCAGCCTGTGTGCTATCCAATTCCTTTTGTGATGATATAATGGATTCCAAATTATATGCTAATCCACCTATTTTGGTATCATCTGTAAACTTAACCAGCTTGTTCCTTATATTCCTATCTAAATCATTTATATTTATTAAAAATAGCAGAAGCCCCTCCACTTACCTCTGCTGGTCACCACTCTTAACATCGGGCAATTCTGATGAGGTTCCTCGCACTATCACCCTCTGCTTCCTGTGTCTGAGCCAATTCTGCACCCATCTAAAAACATCACCCTGAACTGCCATTTCTATTAGTTTGATGCCCACCCTCTCATTTGGCACCTCATCAAATGCTTTCCAGAAGTCCAGACGAATAACATCATCTGCTCCACTCTGGTTGTATCCTTTTGTTGCCTTCTCATAGAATTCCAGCATGTTAGTAAAACACGCCCTCCCTCTTCTGACCCCATGCTGACTGTCCTGTCCTTGCCAGGTGTTGCTCAATCTTATCCTTAATAATTCCTTACATTAATTTTCCTGTGATGCACGTTAAGCTTACTGGCCTATATGACATTAAAGACATTAAAGAAGGTCTCAGACTGGCAAGAATTTGGTTTCTAATTGCACAATTGGGTTGGAATGAAAACCTGCAGCCACTGCAGCCCTCCAGGACCCACACTGCCCACCACTGTGCCAGTTTCAGCATCCATTGAGCTGGTCCTGGCCACACTGGCGCACACCTAGTTCTCCATCCTTAACGGACTTCACGCTATGCCATCAATCCATAATCCTTTCCCACGGTGTCTTTTTTGGCTCCAGACAGTTGAGCATTTGGCACGCGCTCTCGATGTCAAGGATTTACTTAACATTTATATCAGGTCTCCTCGACGGCTTCGAATTCCCTCAAGTGTGCGTTGATATTAACCGGGGTTGAGTCAGAGGGGACAACAGGAGAGTGATAAGGTTGCGTATTGTTTGATTCCCCCTAATGAAAAGGATTTGTGTTGTATGAGGAGCGTGTAGGTAAGCCGCACATAAACCCCCCCACACACTCCAAAAACCAAATCTATTACGTAGTGTGAAGCGGTGTTAATGAGCATTATCTATTCCCCGCAGACCTTTATGACAAATAGCAGGGGACTGTCAAATGATAACACCGGGGCTAATTAGCAAATCATTATTTGCCATTGATTTGGCCTTTTCAATAGGTCGTTATGCGCGCTTCATTATGGAGACACTGTGCTAATGCGATTTCCGAAAGCATGTTGATTGCCGACTGCGTTAACAATCAGCATTATTTGCGACTCTTTGCCTCGATTGTGTGGATTTCAAAGGAAATCATTGCTAATTACCATCATGTTTGAGGCGTTGCGTTGGACCTTGCCGAGAAGAGGCCTTTCATTGTAACAAAAGGGTAACCAATCCGGAGGGTGCGTCCTCTCAAGTGGGATACGTGCGAAGGTGAAAAATGAAGGTGGGCAACAAGAAAGGATGAAGCAGTGAGAGGCTGCAAAGAAAGGATGCACGACCCTGGGGGGGCTCTGTACGTCAAGCCGCCACAACACACACACACAGATAGATAGATAGATAGATAGATAGATAGATAGATAGATAGATAGATAGATAGATAGATAGATAGATAGATAGATAGATAGATAGATAGATAGATAGATAGATAGATAGATAGATAGATAGATAGATAGATAGATAGATAGATAGATAGATAGATAGATAGATAGATAGATAGATAGATACTTTATTAATCCCAAGGGGAAATTCACATACTCCAGCAGCAGCATACTGATGATAACAATATTAAATTAAAGAGTGATAACAATGCAGCTATAATTGACAATAACTTTGTATAATGTTAACGTTTACCCCCCCGGGTGGAATTGAAGAGTCGCATAGTGTGATGGAGGAACGATCTCCTCAGTCTGTCAGTGGTGCAGGACGGTGACAGCAGTCTGTCGCTGAAGCTGCTCATCTGTCTGGAGATGATCCTGTTCAGTGGATGCAGTGGATTCTCCATGATTGACAGGAGTCTGCTCAGCGCCCGTTGCTCTGCCACAGATGTCAAACTGTCCAGCTCCGTGCCTATAATAGAGCCTGCCTTCCTCACCAGTTTGTCCAGGCATGAGGCGTCCCTCTTCTTTATGCTGCCTCCCCAGCACACCACAACCGTCTGATAGAACATTTGCAGCATCTTCTTGCAGATGTTGAAGGACGCCAGCCTTCTAAGGAAGTATAGTCGGCTCTGTCCTCTCTTGCACAGAACATCAGTACTGGCAGCCCAGTCCAGTTTATCATCCAGCTGCACTCCCAGGTATTTATAGGTCTGCACCCTCTGCCCACAGTCACCTCTGATGATCACGGGGTCCGTGAGGGGCCTGGTCCTCCTAAAATCCACCACCAGCTCCTTGGTTTTGCTGGTGTTCAGGTGTAGGTGGTTTGAGTCGCACCATTTAACAAAGTCCTTGATGAGGTTCCTATTCTCCTCCTCCTGCCCACTCCTGATGCAGCCCATGATAGCAGTGTCATCAGTGAACTTTTGCCCGTGGCCCATGTATATAGGCTGAACAGGACCGGAGAAAGTACAGTCCCCTGTGGCGCTCCTGTGCTGCTGACCACAATGTCTCATACACACACACAGTGGGACCAGAGATGCTTGAAGTATATAAGGGGGCAACGACTCTTGAGGAGCCCACTCAAAGTGTTTTTCAAGTAACTTGAGGGAATAGGACAGAGGAATAAGCATAAGGTATTGTCAAGCTTGGGTCACAAAGTTGCACAGAGGGGGTTTCCAAGGACCAGAAGTTCTGGCAGATACAAACGCAAGACACTTTTGGAAGTGGTCCAGCCACGCAGGGGACAGCTGTCAAACATGATGCCTCAACCCCTGACATAAAAGCTTCTTTGACTCTTATTGGCACAGCTCGAGCGAGAGACCTCAGGACGGCCGCGGCTCAGTTCTTTTAAATGTAGGAAGCCTCACGTGAGGAGCACGTCATGCAGCAAAGAGAAGGTGAAGAGTGTGTTTGTTTCCCTTTGAAATATTGTTTAAGAGGGGGTTTCCGAACAGCAGCTGCATCCCCCTACGGCATTTTTAAAGAAAATGAGGTATAAATTGACCAAAAAAGGACCGGCGCTAACACAAAATAGGGGGCTGCAAAGTCGGGCCTGGAGGGCCGTTAGTGGCTACAAACCCCAACTTCCACGGCTAGTACAAAGTGCTAGATTAAGGTTCAGGATACTTTGGTTTTTGATTTTTAATAAATTTGAAACAACTTGTCTTCACTTCGCCATTATGGGATGTCGAGTGTAGATTAATAGACAAAAATGGCAACTTTACCCATTTAAAATAAATCTACATCACAGAACAAGCAGGATACACCTGAGTGTCACAGAAAAGAGTCTGAAAGCTTCGGTGTACAACTCAATAAAGTGTGCATAAAGTGAAGGGGGTCTCAGTTCTTTCAGAGTCACCTGTATGTAGTAAATACACACTATAGATGAAGATGCTGCTCACTCCAGGTCACACTGTGACTCACAGGTGGGCATTCCTCTGGTAACCTTACGAGGGTTGTCTGGGTTCCGCGCGGAATTTTATCGTTTGTCGAGTGTCAGCCGGTCGAAGCCTGTTCTGCTGTGTAGAGGGATTATTCAAGTGGTTTCATGTTTTTGTTCAGATGTTTTGCTCCCTCTCTTCCTTCAGAATGAACAGGAAAAGCAAACGAACTGAGAGTGCACAGCCGGCGCTAGCGGCGAAGCTCCCGACTCCATGCGTGCGTGACTTTCGAGTGATGATTTTTTTACGACTTTTCTGATGGTTTAACAGCTAAAGAGTGCTGCCAAAAACTTTCTCGCATCTTCAAGAAGAATGCTCCAAAGAAGACGATGGTTTTTAAGTGGTTCCAGCGCTTCAGCACAGGCCACTTCAACTTTGAGGATGAAGAACGTGAACCGAAACCGCGAAGTTCGACTGATGGCAGAAATGCTGATCGTGTGAAGGAGTTCCTGGAAGAAGATGGTCATGTGACCATCAGGAAAATTGCCCTGGAACTTGGGATGACCCGGTATGCTGTCGACACCATCATTCGACGAGATCTTGGCTTTACAAAGAAATGTGCCCGATGGGTTCCAAGACTGCTGACTGTGGAACAAAAGCAAGCTCGCGTGGAATGGTGCAAGTTTTTCCTTGACAAGTTCAACATTGGCCAATCGATCTTGCACCATGTGACTTTTGGCTCTTCCCGAAGGTGAAAGAACCCCTGCGAGGCCACAACTTCGAAACTCGAGAGGAACTGATTGCAGCTGTCAAAGAACAGCTGGACAACCTCCCAAAGACAGCCTTTCGCGAGTGTTTTGCGGCGTGGGTCAGAAGAGCCCAAAAGTGCATTGATGTTGGCGGTGAATACTTGGAAAAGTTTAAAAAGGATCGAAGTACATGAGAAAAATAGAAAAAAAAATCCTTGGCTACTTATTTCGAGTGATTTGGCGCGGAACCCAGACAACCCTCGTATCATATCTATAGAGTGCCCTCCAACCAAATGCTTTACAGCTTGGCATGCATGCACATCCGAGGGTCCGAAGACAAGCTTGACCAGGGTAATAATAATAATAATAATAATAATAATAAATTGCATTTATTGAGCACCTTTCACAAACCCAAGGAAACTGGATGCAGCGTCCTGTTGGTCAGTTAATGGCTTAATGGCTCCATCTTCTCTGGAAATACCAACTTTAATCTCGAAATGAAAGGCAAAAATAAGGTGGAAATGTTGACTTTATTCTCGACTTAAACAAATAATAAAACATTTTATTTATTTGTAGGCGCCTTTCTAAACGCTCAAGGACACCGAACAATAGATAAAACACAGATTATAAACAAAACTAAAATACAAAGATTAAAAGCAGACAGAGCAATTGTAATCAAAAAGAAAACGCAGTCTTAAACAAATGAGAATAAAATGTTTAGATTTGAAAAGTGAAAATGATTCAGTATTTCTAAGCTCAGATGGTAGTGAGTTCCAGAGCTGGGGAGCAGAGCAGCTAAATGGTGGTAAGACGGACAAAGGGGACAGTCAAGTGGATGGAGGAAGAGGATCTAAGGGTACGGGAGGGAATGGCAACATGGAGGAGGTCAGACAGATATGGAGAGGTTATGGATAGGTCGGCACGGTGGCGCAGTGGGTAGCGCTGCTGCCTCACAGTTAGGAGACCCGGGTTTACTTCCTGCGTGGAGTCTGCATGTTCTCCCCATGTTGACTTTTTTCTCAACATAAATGGTGAGAATAAAGTGGAAATGTCAACTTTAATCTTGAAATAAACAGCGAGAATAAAGTGGAAATATCAACCTTATGGGCAGCACGGTGGCGCAGTGGTAGCGCTGCTGCCTTGCAGTGAGACCCGGGTTCGCTTCTTGGGTCCTCCCTGTGTCGAATTTGCATGTTCTCCCTGTGTCTGTGTGGGTTTCCTCCCACAGTCCAAAGACATGCAGGTTAGGTGCATTGGTGATTCTAAATTGTCCCTGGTGTGTGCTTGGTGTGTGTGCCCTGCAAGTGAGCTCGGGGTTTGTTTCCTGCCTTGTGCCCTGTGTTGGCTGGGATTGGCTCCAGCAGACCCCCATGGCCCTGTAGTTATGATATAGCGGGTTGGATAATGGATGGATGGATGGAGGTTATGGATAGCCTTAAAAGTTAGTAGGAGAATTTTGAATTGAAATCAGAACAGAACTGGAAGCCAATGAAGCTGCTGCAAAACGGGAGTGATATGGTGAACAGAGGGGGTTCTGGTAATGATGTGGGCAGCTGAATTCTGGACCAGTTGAAGCTTATAGAAAGATTTGCGAGAAAGACCAAAGAAAAGGGAATTGAAATAATCCACACGAGAAGTGACAAGGCTGTCAACAAGGACTGCAGTGGTGTGGGGAGTAATGGAGGGGCGAATACGATTAATGTGACGCAGGTGGAAATATGCAGACTGGGAGATGTTATTGATGTGGGACTGAAAGGATAAAGAACTGTCAAGGATGACACCTGTGGGGAAGGGGAGACAGAGGAATTATCAATAACAAAGGAAAAATGATCAGTTTGGGATAATGTTGATTTTGTACCAATGAGGAGAACCTCAGTTTTGTCACTTGTTATTTAATTTAAGAACATTTGAAGAAAACCAGGATTTGATTTCTGCTATGCAATCAGTAAGTGAGGAGGGTGGAAAGGAAGCAGTAGGTTTGCTAGTGAGATAGAGCTGGGGGTCATCAGCATAACAGTGGAAGCTGATGTTATATTTACGAGCGTTATTTCCAAGGGGAAAGAGGTGAATAATGAAAAGGAGGAACCCCAGGACAGAGCCCACCTGAAGTAACAGCGGTGGGTTGGGATGTGAAAGTGGCGAGAATTATGTGGAAATGTCGACTTTTTTCTCAACATAAATGGTGAGAATAAAGTGGAAATGTTGACTTTAATCTTGAAATAAACAGCGAGAATAAAGTGGAAATATCAACCTTATGGGTGGCACGGTGGCGCAGTGGTAGCAATTCTGTCTTGCAGTTAGGAGACCCGGGTTCGCTTCTTGGGTCCTCCCTGTGTGGAGTTTGCATGTTCTCCCCGTGTCTGTGTGGGTTTCATCCCACAGTCCAAAGACATGCAGGTTAGTTGCATTGGCAATCCTAAATTGTTCTTGTTGTCTGTGTGTGTGTGTGTGTGCTGCGGTGGGCTGGCACCCTGCCTAGGGTTTGTTCACTGTACTTGTGCCCTGTGTTGGCTGGGATTGGCTCCAGCAGACCCCCGTGACCCTGTAGTTATGTTATTGTGGGTTGAATAATGGATGGATGGATGGATGATACAGAATGGCTGAATCCCACTCCTAGGACTACTAGTACATTTCTGAACAGAGAGAAGCTGACAATGGGCGGCACGGTGGCACAGTGGGTAGCGCTGCTGCCTCACAGTTGGGAGACCTGGGTTCGCTTCCCGGGTCCTTCCTGCGTGGAGTTTGCATGTTCTCCCTGTGTCTGAGTGGGTTTCCTCTCACAGTCCAAAGACATGCAGGTTAGGTGGATTGGTGATTCTAAATTGGCCCTAGTGTGTGCTTGGGTGTGTTTGTGTGTGTCCTGTGGTGGGTTGGCACCCTGCCTGGGATTGGTTCCTATCTTGTGCCCTGTGTTGGCTGGGATTGGCTCCCGTGACCCTGTGTTCGGATTCAGTGGGTTGGATAATGAATGGATGGATGGAGAAGCTGACAATGTGACACACAGTTGTTTAAAACAATCTGCCTACCCCTATTTAAAAGCAAACAAGCTGAAGGTGTAGAGTCCAAAGATATGCAGGTTAGGTGCATTGGTGGTCCTAAATTGTCCCTAGTGTGTGTGTGTGTGTGTGTGTGTGCCCTGTGGTGGGCTGGCGCCCTGCCTGGGGTTTGTTAATAATAATAATTCTTTGCATTTATATAGCGCTTTTCTCAACACTCAAAGCTCTCAGCAATTGCAGGTTAAGGGCCCAACAGAGCAGAGTCCCTATTGGCATTTATGGGATTCGAAGTGGCAACCTTCTGATTGCCAGTGCAGATCCCTAGCCTCAGGGATACCACTCCACCTTGTTCCTGCCTTGCGCCCTGTGTTGGCTGGGATTGGCTCCAGCAGACCCCCGTGACCCTGTAATCAGTATATGGCGGGTTGGATGATGACTGACTGACTATCAACTTTGTTCTCAATAGAAACAGCGAGATTAAAGTGGAAAAATTGAGAATAACTTTTCGACATACTGTACACTTTTTTGTTTCTTCTTTGAGTCTGTAAATTTTTTTCTCCATGGCCCTAAAACGCTTCCGTAGTAAGTTATCACATGTAATCTATGGACCAAAATTGAACTGCAACGTGCTTTTGTATTGTATTTTAAACGGGTTGCCGCTGTCGCCTGGTACACATGATAACGCGATTGCTGGTACAAGAAGAAGTACAGGCCATCTGAAACAATGGGGGTTTGGGATCAGCCAGTTACCTTACCAACAAGCCACGTCCAGCACCTTTACGTCTGTCAAAGCTACTATGTCTTAAAATAAACGAATCACCAGCTGACCGAGGACACTGAGACTCGACATTAGTGCGTCTCATCTTGGATGACTTGTGCATTAATGGAATGGCACTGCTCACAGTTAACAAAAGCAGCTTCATTCTCTCTAAGTGCCCTTATTGCAATACGAGTTCAGTTTATTGCTCCGATTATATTACAAAAACAGGGGACTGCTTCAAATTGCTCACTGTACCATGCTCATAGGACACATAAATCTGGGGAGGATGAAAGCCACTATCTAAATCAAGTGGACTGGATGGTAAACTGGTGCAATAAAAACTCTCTCACTCTGAATGTAAAAAAGACCAAAGAAATGATATTTGATTTTAAGAGACAGAAATCTGTATGTTCACCAATTGTAGTTCTGGGAGAGGAGGTAGAAATAGTGACTGAATATAAATACTTGGTAACTTACCTAGATAACAATCTTAACTGGAATACAAATACAAAAAAACATATTCTCTAAATGCAACCAGCGCTTATTTCTCCTCCATAAACTCAAACGGACTGTTGTCCTTTTATCATAGTCTGATCCAATCTGTGATCACTTTTAGTTTCATTGCCTGGTTTAATAGTCTGACAAACCAAAACTCAAAAAAGCTCCAGCAGATTATGAAGTAGGCAGCTAAAGCTATTGGGGCTGATGGAGATGATTTGACTAGTGTGTGTGTGTGTGTGTGTGTGTGTGTCAGAGGGCAATGTTAAAGAAACTGGAAATCATCTCAACTGATGACAGACATCCATTACATGCAGAACTAAAGTTCAGTAAATCAGGAAGGATAGTTGCTTTGAAAACCCACACAAATCGCTCCAGAAACTCCTTTCTTCCTAGTGCCATACGACTTTTCAATAAGAAATATTGGAGATAATGATTAAGGTTTTGATATACAGTACTGTGCCAAAGTTTCAGGCATGTGTGAAAAAATACTGTAAACAAAGAATGCTTTCAAAGATGGAAGTGTTAATCATTTATTTTCATCAATCAACAAAATGCAGTGAATGAACAAAAGAGAAATCGAAATCAAATCAATATTTGGTGTGACCACCCTTTGCCTTCACAACAGCATCAATTCTTCTAGGTACACTTGCACACAGTTTTTTGAAGGAACTCGGCTGGTAGGTTGTTCCAAACATCTTGGAGAACTAACCCCAGATCTTCTGTGGCTGTCGGCTTCCTCACATCCTTCTGTCTCTTCATGTAATCCCAGACACACTCGATGATGTTGAGATCAGGGCTCTGTGGGGGCCATACCATCACTTCCAGGACTTCTTGTTCTTCTTTACGCTGAAAATAGTTCTTAATGACTTTGGCTGTATGTTTGGGGTCGTTGTCCTGCTGCATTTTGGGGCCAATCATACGCCTCCCTGATGGTATTGCATGATGGATAAGTATCTGCCTGTATTTCTCAGCATTGAGAACACCATTAATCCTGACCAAATCTCCAACTCCATTTGCAGAAATGCAGCCCCAAACGTTCAAGGAACCTCCACCATGCTTCACTGTTGCCTGCAGACACTCATTATTGTACCACTCTCCAGCCCTTCGACAAACAAACTGCCTTCTGCTACAGCCAAATATTTCAAATTTTGACTCATCAGTCCAGAGCACCTGCTGCCATTTTTCTGCACCCCAGTTCCTATGTTTTCATGCATACTTGAGTCGCTTGGCCTGGTTTCCACGTCGGAGGTATGGCTTTTTGGCTGCAACTCTTCCATGAAGACCACTTCTGGCCAGACTTCTCCATACAGTAGATGGGTGTACCTGGGTCCCACTGGTTTCTGACAGTTCTGAGCTGATGGCACTGCTGGACATCTTCCGATTTTGAAGGGTAATAAGCTTGATGTGTCTTTCATCTGCTGCACTAAGTTTCCTTGGCCGACCACTGCGTCTATGATCCTCAACGTTGCCCGTTTCTTTGTGCTTCTTCAAAAGAGCTTGAACAGCACATCTTGAAACCCCAGTCTGCTTTGAAATCTTTGTCTGGGAGAGACCTTGCTGATGCAGTAGAACTACCTTGTGTCTTGTTGCTGTGCTCAATCTTGCCATGACATGAAACTGTCTTCCACAACCACACCTTGGTAGCAGAGTTTGGCTGTTCCTCACCCAGTTTTAAGCTGTTTCTGTTTCAGTTAATGACTGTGTTTCAACCTACGTGTGACATTGATGATCATTAGCACCTGTTTGGTAGAATTAGTTGATCAGACACCTGACTAGAATCCTACAAAATCCCTAACTTTGTGCAAGTGGACCTATAAGAATTGATGCTGGTTTGAAGGCCAAAGGTAGGAACACCAAATATTGATTTGATTTCGATTTTTCTTTTGTTCACTCACTTTGCATTTTGTAAATTGATAACAATAAACAATCATTATTTATATTTCTGAAAGCATTCTTTGTTTACAGCATTTTTTCACACCTGCCTAAAACTTTTGCACAGTACTGTATATCCTGTAACCTTTTTTTTTTTTTTGGTGGTGTAAATATGTATTATCTAACTGTCTTACCTTAACCTTTCTTGTTTCTATTTGTCTGTTTTATTTCATTCTGTCTGTAATTAGATGCAACCGAGAAGGCAAATTTCATGTTTTCTTGTTTAAACATGACTAAATAAAGAAACCTTAAACCTTAAATTGACTTTTTATGTTGACAAAATCATCTTATGTTTTATATATCTGTGCACTCAGACCATACTGATACTGGATGACCTGCACCACCACCACCTAATCAAAGCACCATGATGTTCCTACATTGATGGATTAAAAGCCAGAAGTCTACTTGACCATCATCATCAAGTCCTTCCATGAGAACCCTAAATACAAAGAGGACTGATCATTTATGTTAGGTAGAATGCCCAGAGTGGGCTGGCTGGTCTGATGGTCTAGAACCCCTGCAGAGTCAGTTTTTTTTCTCCAGCCGTCTGGAGTTTTTTTTGTTTTTTCTGTCCTCTCTGGCCATCAGACCTTACTCTTATTCTATGTTAATTAGTGTTCTCTTATTTTAATTCTTACTTTGTCTTTTTTTTCTTTTCTTCATCATGTAAAGCACTTTGAGCTACATTATTTGTATGAAAATGTGCTATAGAAATAAATGTTGTTGTTGGATGCAGCATCCTGTTGGTCGGTTAATGGCTTAATGGCTCCATCTTCTCTGGACTTTTTCTATTGCTGCTATATCTTTATGGAGACCCAAACTGCACCCAGGACTCCAGATGAGGCCTCACCAGTGTGTTATAAAGACTTGAGCAGAACCTGCTGTGACTTTCGCTCCACACATCAAGGCGCTATATAGCTTGACATTCTGTTAGCCTTCTTAATGGCTTCTGAACACTGCCTGGCTAATAGCTAAGGTTAATCTTCTTTTACTTAAACTGTAAAGGCTCAGCTCTGTTAATCGTGCATCATAACTCATCCTCTGTAGCCCTGAATCAGCCTAGTCGCTCTTCTCTGGAACTTTTCTAGTGCTGCTACGTCCTTTTTGTAGCCTGGAGACCCAAACTGCACACAGGACTCCAGAAGAGGCCTCACCAGTGTGTTATAAAGACTTGAGCAGAACCTCCTGTGACTTGTGCTCCACACATCAAGGCGCTATATAACCTGACATTCTGTTTGTCTTCTTAATGGCTTCTGAACACTGTCTGACAGTTTGTAGTGCTGAGTCCACCACAACTCCTAAATCCTTCTCATAAGGTGGACTCTCGATTTTCAGACCTCCCATTGTGTATTCAAACCTCACATTTGACTTCTTACATGTAATACTTTACTGCGGTGGGCTGGCACCCTGCCTGGGGTTTGTTTCCTGCTTTGTGCCCTGTGTTGGCTGGGATTGGCTCCAGCAGACCCCCGTGACCCTGTAGTTAGGATATAGCGGGTTGGATAATGGATGGATGGATGTAATACTTTACATTTACTAACATTAAATGGTTAAAAGTCTCAACTCCTTCCATCTTTCCTCATAATTCAACCTCTGTAGCCCTGGAATCAGCCTAGTCGCTCTCCTCAGGACTGTTTCTAGTGCTGCTATGTCCTTTTTGTAGCCAGGAGACCAAAACTGCACACAGGACTCCAGATGAGGCCTCACCAGTGTGTTATTAAGACTGAGCCTCCTGTGACTTGTACTCCACATATCAAGGCGCTATATAACCTGACATTCTGTTAGCCTTCTTAATGGCTTCTAAACACTGCCTGGCAGTTGATAGCTTAGTGTCCACTCCTAACTCCTTCTCATAAGGGGTTCTCTCGATTTTCAGACCTCCCATTGCATATTCAAACTATGTGTAACATTTTACATTTATTGACATTAAATTTCAACTTCCACACATTTTGCCAAGCCTGTCTACTCTCCAAGTCTTTCTATAATGATATAATGGATTCCAAATGATCTGCCAATCCACCTATCTTGGTGTCATCTGCTAACTTACCCAAGGAGTAAGCAATACCATTCCAGAGATAGAGGGGTCACCATTGTTAACTGTATCCTGTCCTTTCTGCAGAGCCCAGACAGGACACTCCCACCTAACAGTGACTCCTGGAACAAGTCCCGCCCCTTCTGCCACATAACGCGATGCCACAGAAAGGTGGCGTCTTTATGCAGACCCGGACATGAGTCCGTTAAGAGCCAGAGACACATACCAGAGAGAGAAAACGCAGAGAACGAGGAAGCCTTTGAGACTGACCATAAGTGGGTATCATTTTGGTTGTGTGTTTAACTATCCATTTTTTATTTTCTTTATTTTCTGTTTCTTTTAATGGGGTTACCAGGGAGGTATTCTGATGCTTCCTCACCAGAAGCTATAGTACAACTGTTTCCATATGTCTACTACTCTTGCTGCTTTTGAGTTTATATAGCACCTTTCATACAGAAAAAATCAGAGAACCCAAGGAGAGCTCTGGCTGCACATACAGTACATAAAACGTGACATGTTTTCCCAACATAAAAAGGCAATTTGCAGCCATGTCTGATTCTTCTAATATAATCAGAGCAATTAACTTCACTCCTATTACAAGAAGGGCACCTAGTGACAATGGCACTGCTTTTATTAACTGCATGCAATGACATTCCGTTAATGCACAAGTCATCCATGATGCCAAACTGTGGATGAGAAACGTTGTGCCTCTCCCAGTGACGTGCAGTGAGGTTCATGGCTGGTGAGGCGCTGACTCCTTCAGAGTCTGATTTACAAGCATATGAACCCCAAAGAGTCGCTTATTGACTATTCAATTGGCACATTGACTACTGGTTATGTTTCATATCTCATTCTTTACACACACACAGGTGAGGCACATATTTGGCTAAGAAAGAACGTTACGTTTATAGCGGCGAGAGAGAGCGGAGAGAGCGCGTTTGCTCCTCACCCTCCATGTGTTCTAAATTTGCCGTTGCGATTCCACAATTCTTACTCATTCAATACAAATTAAAGTATAGAGTGGTGTGCAAAAAAAAAACAGATTTCAGTTTTGACTTTAATTGAAATATTTAGTTAGCTTGTAATTCTGACGCTTTTATCAATTTTAATACAGTCTGTTCAACAAAAGGATACCAAAAAATAAGAATATTTTATTTAAGGTCAGAATTCAGTTTTTAAATATTGGATTGTTATTTTCTTAGTCTGATCCCATTTTTATAAAACTGAAAGCCGTTTATGGTCTTACCTTTATTTGTAAATGAAGTCCATGTGCCTGTCCTTCTCCACGAAAATCTCCGTCACTTTCTTGTAAAAGTCCTCCTAATTTTCCTTTAACTTTAAAAGTCTTAATCTTCCATTCTGGCAGTCAGTCGAAACAAAGAATAAAAATAAACGGAGCGCTGCAGTGCACTTGACTTTCTGATGTCGCTAACTTATCGGCGCCTCTGCGTAGAAGAACAGAAGTG